>NC_081399.1:2449340-2749340 GCF_030684315.1 Stegostoma tigrinum
AAACAGATATTTCTTTCACCTGTGATATGAAGGCACTTGCCTGTACTCCTCATATCAATCAATCTTACAAAGGAACAAGACACTGCAAACCCTAATAAAGCAGTTCAGTTGTGAAGGCAGATTGGCAAGATGGGGGCTGTTCTTGTTGCATTGGAGAAGGCTAAAATACAATCTGATGGATCTTTTCAGATGTCATGTTAGGTCTTGACAGAGGAGACAGGGAGACAATTCTTCTGTTTAAAAATAATCAGGAAGCAAAGGGCATAGATTTTTTTTTTCCTTTTATTCATTCACAGGGTCAGGGCTGTTGTTAGCCAGGCCAGCATTAATAGCCCATTCCTAATTGTCCAGAGGGCAGTTAAGAGTCCACCACATTGTTGTGTGTTTGGAGTCACATGGAGGACAGACTGGGCATGGATGTTTCCTTCCCTAAAGGACACTAGTGAGCCAGATGTTTTCTTTTCCTGACGATAGATTCATCATCATCATTAGATTGTTAATTCCAGATATTATTGATTACAAATTCCACCACCTTCAGGATTTGACCTGGGTCCCCAAAATTTAAGTAAAAACCAAACGGACTGCAGATGCAGTAAATCAGGAACAAAAATGCAAGTTGCTGGAAAAAGCCTCAACAGGTCTGGCAGCATCTGTCAAGAAAAATATCAGAGTTAACGTTTCAGGTCCAGTGACCCTTCCTTGGAGCCTTTCTCAATGTCCCAGGGTCACGGGACCCAAACCTTAGCTCTGGTTTTCACTTCACAGATGCTGCCAGTTCTGCGAAGCTTTTACAGCAACTTGAGTTTTTGTCCCCAGACCGTTATCTGTGTCTCTGCATAACAATCTAGTAATAATACCATTTGGTCACCACCTCTCCACTAGATTTCAATTGATTTACGAAGGAAGAGTAACGAAGGAGAGAACAAAGATCATTGAGGCGATCTGTGTGGAACCATAAGAAATGGGAGAGATACTAAACAAATATTTTCTTCAGTATTTACTGTGGAGAAAGGCACACAATCTAGGGAACTTGGGTAAATAGTTATTGATGTCTTGATAATAGACCATGTTACAGAAGAGGAGGTATGGTAGGTCTTGAAAAGCATAGAGCGAGATTTAAAAATAAGTGGAAGAAAATTCAAGCCTATTATAAAGGATTTGATAGCATTGCATTTGGAAATAAACAGCAATCAAGTGGATGAGGCATGACGTTATGAGGGGGAAACACTGAATGTATTTGTATTTGTGGAGAGAACAATAAAGGGAGGGTCACCGGACTTGAAACGATAACTCTGATTTTTCTTCACAGATGCTACCAGACCTGCTGAGCTTTTCCTGCAACTTTTGCTTCTGTTCCTGATTTACAGCATCCGCAGTTGTTTCAGTTTTGTTTTAAGAAAGGGACGAGAGTGGGAACCAGTGTATCCAATTTATTTGGATTGCTAATCAGCGTTTGATGAGTTTTTGCATAGTTTGCCGACTTGATAAAAGAAGTGCCTATGGTATTGGGGAAAATGTGGTAGAATGGACAGAGGATTAGCTAATTCATTGGTGAACTGAAAGTCAACAGGTGAGTTGTGTTTATTACCACAGAGAGTTGTAGATACCTGGAATGTGCTGCCAGTGGAGGTGGTAGAAGCAGATACAATGACAAAACTTAAGGAGCAGACACATGAGTGGAGGGATTGGGACCATGTACAAGCAGATGGGATCTGTTTAGAATGGTATCATGGTTGGTACAGACATAGTGGGCTGAAGGGCCTATTCCTGTGCTGTACTGCTCTAAGTTAAACTAGTTTCAGAGATAGTAGGAATTGTAGATGCTGGAGAATCCAAGATTACAAGGTGTAGAGAGATAATGGGAACTGCAGATGCTGGAGATTCCAAGATAATAAAATGTGAGGCTGGATGAACACAGCAGGCCAAGCAGCATCTCAGGAGCACAAAAGCTGACGTTTCGGGCCTAGACCCTTCATCAGAGAGGGGGATGGGGGGAGGGAACTGGAATAAATAGGGAGAGAGGGGGAGGCGGACCGAAGATGGAGAGTAAAGAAGATAGGTGGAGAGGGTGTAGGTGGGGAGGTAGGGAGGGGATAGGTCAGTCCAGGGAAGACGGACAGGTCAAGGAGGTGGGATGAGGTTAGTAGGTAGCTGGGGGTGCGGCTTGGGGTGGGAGGAAGGGATGGGTGAGAGGAAGAGCCGGTTAGGGAGGCAGAGACAGGTTGGACTGGTTTTGGGATGCAGTGGGTGGGGCGGAAGAGCTGGGCTGGTTGTGTGGTGCAGTGGGGGGAGGGGATGAACTGGGCTGGTTTAGGGATGCAGTAGGGGAAGGGGAGATTTTGAAACTGGTGAAGTCCACATTGATACCATATGGCTGCAGGGCCACATTGATACCATATGGTATCAATCAGACCAGTCTCTCCGTGACTCCCTTGTTCGCTCCACACTGCCCTCCAACCCCACCACACCCGGCACCTTCCCCTGCAACCGCAGGAAATGCTACACTTGTCCCCACACCTCCTCCCTCACCCCCATCCCAGGCCCCAAGATGACATTCCACATTAAGCAGAGGTTCACCTGCACATCTGCCAATGTGGTATACTGCATCCATTGTACCCGGTGCGGCTTCCTCTACATTGGGGAAACCAAGCGGAGGCTTGGGCACCACTTTGCAGAACACCTCCGCTCAGTTCGCAACAAACAACTGCACCTCCCAGTCGCAAACCATTTCCACTCCCCCTCCCATTCTCTTGATGACATGTCCATCATGGGCCTCCTGCACTGCCACAATGATGCCACCCGAAGGTTGCAGGAACAGCAACTCATATTCCGCCTGGGAACCCTGCAGCCATATGGTATCAATGTGGACTTCACCAGTTTCAAAATCTCCCCTTCCCCTACTGCATCCCTAAACCAGCCCAGTTCATCCCCTCCCCCCACTGCACCACACAACCAGCCCAGCTCTTCCGCCCCACCCACTGCATCCCAAAACCAGTCCAACCTGTCTCTGCCTCCCTAACCGGCTCTTCCTCTCACCCATCCCTTCCTCCCACCCCAAGCCGCACCCCCAGCTACCTACTAACCTCATCCCACCTCCTTGACCTGTCCGTCTTCCCTGGACTGACCTATCCCCTCCCTACCTCCCCACCTACACCCTCTCCACCTATCTTCTTTACTCTCCATCTTCGGTCCGCCTCCCCCTCTCTCCCTATTTATTCCAGTTCCCTCTCCCCATCCCCCTCTCTGATGAAGGGTCTAGGCCCGAAACGTCAGCTTTTGTGCTCCTGAGATGCTGCTTGGCCTGCTGTGTTCATCCAGCCTCACATTTTATTACAAGGTGTAGAGCTGGGTGAACACAGCAGGCCAAGCAGCATCATAGGAGCAGGAAGGCTGGTGTTTCGGGCCTAGCCCCTTCTTCAGAAAGGCCCAAAATGTCAGCTTTCCTGCTCCTCTGATACTGCTTGGCCTGCTGTGTTCATCCAGCTCTACACCTTGTTACCTCAGTTAAACTAATTGTTTTCTCCACAATTTGGAATTCTGTCAGCAGCTGCAGAAAGAGAAAAGGATTGCCCACTTCTAAAGAATGGTCATTGGACTGGAAAAATTAACTCTGCTTTCTCTCGCCAAAAGCTGCTAAAGTTTCTCCGGTGCCTTCTGTTTTTATTTTGTTTGTTTTCGATCTCCAGAATCTATGCTTTTTTTTATTCGGAAATGCACGATCTTGGATGGCACTCAGAGCCAAGAGAGGTAGGAATGCAGTCCAGTAATTCAGGAGGTTACTGATAGATTAAAGAAAATCATGCTCCAGTCGGGATGAGCAAGTGAACAGAAACTGAGAGCCAATATTCCAAACAGAGACTAATTTGCATTCTAAGATGCTGCTTGGCCTGCTGTGTTCATCCAGCTCTACACTTTGTTATCTCTACTTTGCATTTTTACGGTTTTGAAAGATTCTTAAAATCAGAAAACACGGAGATTTCAGCACTTTCTTCAGCTCCTCTCGGAACTTCGTCTGTGTGGCAGCATATATAAAAGTGTTTCGGCAGGAGCTCAAAAATTTAAGCATTGTTCCGGTCTCCATGGCGATGAACCCAAGGGAGGTTCGATCTCCCCTGTAGTAGGTGCTGTTTATGAGCCCGGTTGTCGCAAAGCTAACGAACGAGGTCAGCTACAGAAGTAAGAAACAGCCCGATACAGCGAACAGTAAAATTATGGATTTCCTCCGGTTCTCCATCTCTGGATCTCGATGGTTCTCACCTCGGGAACCTCGCAGACTGCTCCGGGCTCTGCTGCCGATCACTGCATGTTTGATTGTCACAGAATTAAACAAGGCGATTAATGTAAAGGGAAGACAGACTACCCAGGCAGCATGAAACCAGGCAAATGCAGCCCCTGGAGGTGAAGAGAAAAAAGCTGCGCGAGCCTGACATCCCCACTGCACCTTGTCAATTACTCGCTGAGGTTCATATGCAAATAGGACGGGAATGTTCTTTACCATAATCATGACAAAGAGGCTTGTTATAACCAAAACCGCGGTTCTCCTGATACAGTACCTTGCCTTAAACCTTTGCCAGCAAATCATTACACATCTGTCAAATGTGAAGGAAACAGTGAACCAAATGGACGAATCGATGGTGCAGGTGCTAAATACAGCAGTAACTTACATATCGAAGTGTGTGCCAGGAACGAAAGGGGGAAGTTGTAACTGATAATATGGTACAACAGCACACAGTTGATCATGATCACCAAATCTGCTACTGCCATGCCCAACGTATAGGCAGAGATACAGTTTGAAAGGTCACAGTTTCGTCTGCAAAGAATCACAATTGTCAGCATGTTTGCTGGAAGGGAAAAGAGAGAGGAAAACAATAATGTTTAAATGCATTGTTAAAAGAAAGGTCACATCATTTGACATTATCTTACAAGCAGCAGGGAACGATTGATTTAGAAATGTTCGCCAGGAACACCAATGGCCATGAGTATAGGGTAATAAATGGCCTTTATCAGCAGAATAATGGGTTGCTCCATCTTCTGGTGTTTGACCTATCTTTTTTGGAGGTGAATCTAGCAGGTCCACTGCTGAGGCAATGAAAATCACTTTTTATTTATAGAAGCTTTTATTCTCCAAGCAGCTACTGATGAAATCATAATTACTGTTGGCAACAAGCATTCAGCAAATAGAATCACTGCTGTTTTGTACACATCAGCTTAAAGAAAAAGAAAACTAATTTGTTATTGAGCAATTGAAATAAATAACATTTTCAGGTTGCAAACTAAATCCCAAAATGCTAGTGCTGAAGCATTTTCCCTCAGGACTTCTGGCACAAAGGCATAGAGTTTCAACTTAATGTTTACTTTTCATCAGTAAAATAGATTAGTTTAGAACGGAAATTTAAACAATGGGATAAGTAAGAAATAGTATCCAATTCTCAGACCTGCTTCCAATATAACAAACGCTGATACCTGATTATCCATGGCTACAAACTATTCTTGAAAGAAAGGAAGCATAGAGAAAATTAGCTCAGTGTAACTGTTAGCCGAATGTGACATAATGATGCAATGGAGAGAAACTTTAGCATACAGATTATGACAAAGTATCAGTTTGGTTAGAGGTGAGAAAGAGTAAAGGGAAAAAAAATTAAGAAGATTGGGCTTTAGGTATTTGAGAATTAACTAAATGTAGTAGGATATAGTTAGGAAGAAAGAATGATGGCTGTGTGAAAGATACTGTATAATTGAGGATGATTTTAATCTAGCTACACACTGGGTGAATCACTCTGACCAAAGTAGTTAAAATGGGGCAGCATCAGTGGAGAAAGTACAGAGTTCAAATGCGTTTCTCTCTCTACAGATGGTGCCAGCCCAGCTGAGTTTCCACTTCAATTTCTGTTTTTGTTTATTTCAAGTGTCGATCATCTGCAGTTATTTGCTTCATCTTAAATTAGTTTAGATGGTGGTTGATAGTCTATTTTCATGGCCACTTTCTCAGAGCAACGTGTTCCACAACGAATCAGAGAGCGGGCAATGCCTGATCTCGTAACGCCACAATGACACAGGCTGACCCCAAAGTGAAGGGTCGCCTAAGTAACATTGATCATAACATGATGAGGTATCATATTAGGTTTGAGGGGGAAATGAGTGGATCTAAATCTTACATCAGGCAATTGTGAGGATACTGGGACAAAGTGAATTTGGAAATCAGGTTGTGCACTAAGTTAGTAGAGACAGTGATGGACAGTTCAGAACATATTTCAGAATACTCAGCGGAAATTTAATTTAATAAGAATGAAAGTTTGCAAAGGAATACTGCAGAAACTGAACTGAATTTTAAGTATTAGAAAAAAGTGATTGGCAGACGATCAAAACTGAAAAAGATTCAGAAGGCAGGAAGAATGGTTAGAATATTAAATAAAACACTAAATTATTTATGAAATTGGGGAATCTAGATAAGGAGAAAAACAAAACAGCTAGGAATATAGCAAGTGTTTCTGAAGACACGAATGCACATAAAAGCAACATTTCAAATAATTGGTTTTCGAGGGGAGATATTTGGGGAATATATATTGGAAAAGAAGGAAATGACAAATATTAAAACCCAAATTAGAACCAAAAGGAGATCATTCATCCTTCCAGGCATGGCCCATCATTAAATGAGATTGTGGCGGATCTGATCATGCGTTTCCTGACATTTCCGGTAACTCTTGTCACCCTTCCTGATTAAAAGCCTTTCTCAGCCATGAATACATTTAGAACACAGCCTCATAAGCTCTCTGTGGTAAACAGTTCCACAGATTTACTACTCTCCAACAGAAGAAATTACTGCTTGTCTCTGTCTCGAATGGATGACCCCTTACACTGAGATTATACCTTCTGTTCCTAGACTGTCCCAGAAGGGAAAGAACCTCTTCACAACTATCCTATCAAGTGTCTGAAAAACCATTTATTTATAAGAGGGGTATCCAAGAGATATTCAACTTGGTAGTGCAATAAACGGCTTCAAATGGAGCTCATCCATTTCCTATTTTTTCTCTCTCTCTCCTTTTTCATCTCTTTTGTGTTTTCTTCCTGTCTTCTCTCTTCTTTCCGTTCCCCATCTCTGGATCTCAATGGTTCTCACTGCCGGAACTTCGCAGACTGCTCTGGGCTCTGCTGCCGATCACAACATGTTTGATTGTCACAGAATTAAACAAAGCGATTAATATAAAGGGAAGGCAGACGACCCAGACAGCATGAAACCAGGCAAATGCAGCCCCTGGAGGTGAAGAGAAAAATGCTGCGCGTGTCTGACATCTCCACTGCACCTTGTCAATTACTCGCTGAGGTTCATATGCAAATAGGATGGGAATGTTCTTTACCATAATCATGACAAAGAGGCTTGTTATAACCAAAACCGCGGTTCTCTTGATACAGTACCTTGCTTTAAACCTTTGCCAGCAGATTATTACACATCTGTCAAATGTGTAGGAAACAGTGAACCAAACGGACAAATCGACGGTGACAGGTGCCACCAAACAAACAATGGTTTTCCTGCAATTTCTGTTTTGTTTGTTTCAGAACTCTAGCATCAGCGCTTTTTTTTTGTTTTTAGTAAACAAATTGTTTTGAGGTACTTTAGTTTCGTGGTGTGTTTTTGAGACGTTTTCTTGGAGTGCCACATTCCAGAGCTAACCTGCGAGCCGGCAACACTAGGTCTGAAATTATGCAAAGACACAGGATTGTTCATAACATCATCTTGAAGGCAACTTTAGGAAACAATGATCATAACATGATTAAGCCTTATATTACATTTAGTGGAGAGTTGTGTGGGTCTAAAAATGGCGATTTCATTTTTATGGGCCAATTTTGATTTCACAAGAACAACCTGAATTTGGAAATTAGGTTATGTGTCATGCTAGTAGAAACAGTGTCAGACACTCTGGAAAATATTTCAAAACACTCAGCAGAAGACAGTTTTAATGCGAACAAAAGTCTGCAAGTAAATATTGCACTCAAGTGAACTGAGGAAGTTTAAATAGTGAAAGAGAAATTGATTTAAAAACAGGAAGAATGAAGAAGTGTAGGAAAAATGGAAGAATGGATTGTAGATTCAAAAATTGGCATATCCCAGTAAGTCAGAGATAATGGGAACTGCAGATGCTGGAGAATCTGAGATAACAATGTGTGGAGCTGGATGAACGCAGCAGGTCAAGCAGCACGTGCTCCTAAGATGCTGCTTGGCCTGCTGTGTTCATCCAGATCCCAGTAAGTGGCCTTTCACCCTCTTCACACCTTTCACAGCAAGGATAGGGCGCCTCCTGGTTTTCACTTCCTGTCCCACTAGCCTCCAGACCAATGGGTTCATCACTTGGTATTTCTGCCACCTCCAGCTGGATGACACCAGCAGATACATATTTCCCTCCCCCAAACTCCCCTGTCAGCTTTCCACAGAGACCATTCCCTCCATGATGCCTTGATCTGCCACTACCAACGCCTTTCTGTGCCCTCCAGCAACCGCAGAAGGTGTGACACTCACCTGTTTACTTTCTCTGCCCTCACTATCTAAAGCTGCAGGTGGACATTTCAGGTGAAGCAGAAGATTACCTGCACTTCATTCAATCTAGTCTGCTGTCTTGCCTTAACCTAGTCCCAATGCAAAACATCAACTTTCCTGCTCCTCTGATGATGCCTGGCCCACTGTGATCGTCTAGATCCACACTGTGTCATCACATAATATTGTCTGAGGAGTGGCACACTTCAGTCTCTAGTGTAAGCATCTAACTGAATTGAAAGGAAATACAGAAGCATTTCAGGAAAAATAGTAAAGGTTGAATGATTAACTAGTTCAAAAATTTAAGCAGTAAAAGAATTAAGCTAAATATTTACATCAACAATTCAAAATGCCTATAAACTAAATTCAATTTTAAAATAAACCTGCAGGAAGAAACATCAGTTAATTAGGCTGAGAATGATATCACACCCAAAAATGCAATTAATAACATTGACAGACATACCAGGATTGACCAAATTTTCAAAACTATGAAAGGGATTCCAAAAAGTTGATATAACTCAGGGTGAAAGAACACAGGGGTAAATTGGTTATAGACAGATAAGGGAAACTAACTGAAGTAAATGTGGTCCCTTAGAGGCCACGGGGGAATTATCACAGGGGATGAGAAAAGTGCCTTCACAGAAGAAGGTGACAATAAGCAGTAATGACCTGGATGAGAGAAGCTTCAACAGCACTAAGGAAGTTTAACACCATCCAGGAAAAAGCCTTCCACTTGATTGGCTCCATATCCACGAATATGTAATCCTTCTCCCACTGACGGTCAGTATCAGCATTTGGAAGATGTGCTGCAGAATATCACTAAGGATTCTGAGACAGTGACTTTCAAAGCCCATGACTGTTTCCATCTGAAGGGCAAGATCAGCCGATACATGGAAAACAATCAGCTACAAATTCCCCTCCAAGCTACTCACCATCCTGACTTGGAAATACATTGCTGTTCTTTTAGTGCTACTGGGTTACAGTCCTAGAACTGCATCTTCATCAATGACCTTATGTGTCTGCCTATACCAAATGGTTCAAGATAGAGGCCTTGGGGCAATTTTGTCCCAGCTGGCGAAGTACACATCCCAACAATGAATAAGAAAATCCCCACCATGCTCCTGTGTTGGGAATGCTTGATGGTGACAGTGTCTCGCACAGTGTCCCCTCATTCCCCCAACACCATTCTTTTGACACCCTGAACAACCCTTATCATGGTTAATACAACTTCCCAGAGCCTGGCAAGATTAAGGCCCCGATTTTTCAAAGGAACTCCTATTTCAAGTGGTAATCTCGGCATAAAGAATGTTATATTCAATACGTTTTGCTCTGGCACAGCTTCAACTTAACAAGGAGAGGTGTGACCAAGTGATTGAGGATTGATTTGGATATAAAACAGATACAAAAAAGAAAGGGCACATCAACATTAAAATTGTCTGAAACAAACAATCATTGATTAGATTGCTTTACAAAGGAGAAATCTTTGGTTGAATACATTATTGGAAGTTATCAAACAGAGATGGTCTTGTGCTGTATTACATTATGAGAACAAAGAAATATTGATGTAAGCTGTATATGATTGTACGATAATGAAATACACAATGAAATTTATTTCTGTATAAACTTGTAAATACTTTTGGATTGTTTTTTGTTTATTAAAATGGAATAATCTATGTAAATTTGTCCTGGGACGCTAAGTAGCAAGGAGTTCAACATAGCAACTTGATGTTATGACCTAATTAGTTAATTGTATATAAAGAAGAGGCAGTCAAATGTTTTATAGTGTGCGGTTGGTTGAAGTAAATCTTTCACTTGGAAGAATATGCTTGATGTCTCTCTAAAAGTATTTATTGTCCTAGAGGCATATTCTGGATAAACTCCAATGTTTTCTTTTACTCACTTGGGGGCATCCCTTGTTGAGCCTGCATTTATTGCCCGCTCCTACCAAGGTGGTGATGTGTTATCATTTGCAATTCAGGATTTTACGTGGTTTGGGAAGGAACTTTGTCGTGTCCCCATGTATCTACTGCCTTTTTCCTTTTCGATATAGTGGGTTATCAGTTTGGAAGGTGCTGTTTATTTGGTGAATGTCTGCAGAGCATTTTGTAGACGATACACACTGTTGCTGCTGATGGTGGAAGGAGTGGGTGTTTGTGGATTTGATGCCAATCAAGTGACCTGCTTTGTCCTGGATGGTGTCGAGCTTCTTGAGTGTTTTTGAGCTGCACTCATCCAGGCAAGTGGGGAGTATTCCATCACAGTCTTGACTTATTTTAGAATCATAGGATCCCTATAGGCGAAAAAGGCCATTCTGTCCATCAAAGCCACACTGATCTGCTGAAGAGCATTCCACCAAGACCCATTCCCATGATGCTATCCCTGTCACCCTGCATTTCCAACAGCCAATCAACCTAAACTGCACATGTTTTGAGGATGAGAGGAAATTGGAGCACCCTAGGGGAACACAGACAGTCATGGGGAGAATGTGAAGACTCTACACAGACAGTCAAATGAGAGTGAGATCAAACAGTCCCTGGCACTGTGAGACAACAGTGCTGACCAGTGACCCATCATGCTGAGAAAATTGTGCCTTGTAGATGGTGGGCAGGCTTTGAGGATTCAGGAGGTGAGTTACTTATCACTCACTCCCAGCCTCTAACCTGCTCTTGTAGCCATTATATTTATGTGACTAGTCCAGTTCAGTTCAGTTTCTGGTCAGTAGTAACCCCCAGGATGTTGACAGTGCGGCATTCAATGATGGTAATGCTATTGAATGTTAAGGGGTGGTGTTTCGATTGTCTTGTATTGGAGATGGTCATCGTCTGGCATTTGTGCGGCCCAAGTGACACTTGTAAGTTTTCTGTCAAAACTTGGGTATTGTCCAGGCCTTACTACATTTGAACATGGACTGCTTCAGTGTCTGAGGAATTGTGAGTAGTGCTGAACATTTTCCAATCATCGGTGAACATTTCCACTTCCAAACTTATGGATAGAGGAAAGATCACTGATGAAAGAGCTGAAGACAGTTGGGCCTAGGATGTTATGCTGAGGAACTTCTGAAGAGATGTCCAGTGGATGAAATCTTTGACTTCTAACAACCACAGCCATCTTCCTACAACTAGGACCACTGGCCATTCTGTCACCTGACTTCTGTAGATTCTAGTTTTGCTCTTAATGCCACACTAAGGTAAATGCAGCCTTGATATCACTGGGCGTCACTCTCACATGGCCTCTGGAATTCAGCTGTTGTATTTGTGCTTGAACCAAGGTTGTAAAGAGGTCCTGGTGGAAACCAGGGTGTCACTGAGCAGGTTATTGCTGAGCAGGTGCTGCTTGATAGCACTGTGGATGACATGAGAGTTTGAGGATGGCTTACCAGCAGGCTACAACTTGTCAATGCTGACATTGAAAATCAAGTACAGATAGCTATAAATGCTATTTTTCTTGATTCATTCATGTGATGTGGATGCCACTGACTGGACCAGCATTTATTGCTCGTCCCTAATTGCTCTTGAGAAGGTGGTGAACTGCCTTCTTAACCTGTTACAGTCCAAATGGTATGGTGCACCCACAGTATTTTCAGGGACAGAGTTCCTCAATTCTGGCACCAACAACACAGAATAAAAGTATTTCTGACATAGTTCTAAGTCAGGATGGCAGGTGCTTTGGAGGGGAACTCGTCAGATGGTGGTGTTCCACTGTATGTTTCCCTCTTCCTTTCTGCCAGCTGAGGTGTTTGTGGAATTTGAAAATACTCTAAACTGCCTCGGTGAATTTCTGCAATGCATTTTGCAGACGGTGCACACTGCTGCTCATGTATGTGCAGGGAAAGGATGAATCCTTGTTGGATGTGGTGCTAATTAAGCAGGCTGCTGTGTCCTGGACGGTGTTAAGCATTTTGTGCGTTATTGGAGATGTACACATCCAGGAAAGTGGGGAATATGACAACAAACTGGGCTCTGCTGTATGGAACCTATGGTGTGACCTGTGCTTGTCTCCGTAGTATTTGTATGACTCATCCTGTTCAGTTTCTGGTCAATTATAACCCACAGAATGCTGATAATTGGATGTGATGGTAACGTAAGTGAATGTCAGGAGGCACTGGCTATTGGTGATGGTCACTGCCTGACACTTATCTGGCATGAACTTTATTTGCCAGTTATCAGCCCAAGCCTGATTGTCATTCTGGTAATGGTGCACACAGGCAGGAACTGCAGCAGTATTTGAGGAGCTGCAAACTGATCTGAACACTATGCACTGATCTGTGTTATGCACTATGCACTACTGATGTTAGGTTGGAAGGAAAAAAACTGTTCTGTAATATGGAGGATGTATCAACCACTGCTCATTACTACGGAAGTCTGACTCATCAAATGATAAATGATAATATGGAGAATGCAGCAACCATTGCTCTTCAGTATGGAGCTCACATATGAGACACTCACACAGATAGGGTTCGGTGGAAACTTAAGACACAGAGTCCAGGGACAGGGAAAAACATAGGGAGACTGGTATCTAGGAGTTTATCCTTGCCATCGCTCATGGTGACAGCTTTCCCAAAGACCTCTCACAATCCCTCACTCCCATGTGTTCAGCCATTTCCCTGAGGTTTCAGGATGACTGCGTTGTTTTGTGGGTCTAAAGCACCCAAATGAACTGGGATTGAGAAAGAAACACTAGCCACAATCTCTCTCACACGCAGAGACAGAAACACACGGATGTTTTTAATGTTTCCAAAAATATATACAGCATTCATAAGCTTACCTTGTGCGCATTACATAAACATTTTGTTTTGGATATGGCAGACATTATTAGAGGGTTTTTATCAGCCTAGTGTTGTGGAATGGGTCTATCTTTAGCAAATTCATAGCCATTTCATAAACACAGTTACTTTTATGCATGTAATTTGAAGAAAAACTATTTATGAATCAACATCCTTCCAAAATGAGACCAGCTTTTACGTCTGCTCATTTTGGTGAGGTAGTTAAAAATTTGCCTTCCGTCTAACTTTGAATGTAAAAGGAATTGGAAGGAGTTATGTAAATTGGTCTTCACAGGGCACTTTTACAATTTCAATTTGAAGAGATATTCTGATTACTCTGTTCAGAGATTCGATCACACAACTCAGAAGTCACTGTGACATGAAACTGGGCCTTCTGGTTTAGAGATACGGCACACCATCAATGTACCATAAGCTTCCTCAAAGTTTGCTTTGCATCTAAACTGCGGCACTGAGTGAAACAGTACACCCCTCACTTTTGCTGTTTTACTCATTCACTGCAATTTCTGATCCAGCAAAAAGGAGACTTGAGCAAATCAAGCAACTGGTGTCTAAACATTCTCTGAGTTGCTGTATAAATGGCCGTGTTCATGCAGGAGCTGAGTAACTGAAGCATGACTCCAGCTTCATGAATGACTGAAAAGGGGTTTAATATTGATTTGCACCTTAATGCGCCAGAAAATCTGTAAAAAATGAAATAGGTGACTGAGGTCATCCAGAGCAGCACAAAACTGCCGGATATTGTGAAAATTCAAACTATCGACTTTCTGTGGTTTAGGAGCTCAGGATCTTTGTTGTTCTTATTGTAGGTCTGGCCCCAGAGCCTCCGCCGAGATAGGCTGGTGACAACAATATATCTAGCAGTGAGAACATTCAGCAATAAAATCAAGAGAAATGGAAACACTGGGGTAATAAGTTTCTCAAGCCAAGAAAATGTTTTCCACATGCTTGCAATGTAAAAATTTGATGATACAAGACATCCCATTTGTACATTGTGAATTATATAATATGACCCGTACACAAATGGCTGTGGCATGTTCTTTAAGCAGAACAACACAGTCAAGGTCACTATGATAAAATCAGCAGTCTTTCCGGTGCAATATTTTGTTTTCAGATTCCGACCGCAAATGGCCACAAAGCGATCAATGGTAAAAGCGACAGTGAACCAGACAGAGCAATCCATGCTCGTGGGAGACGGTAAAGAACAAACTTGCATATAGAAGTGTAGAGCAGGAAGGAGTCCGGCCAGTAAAGTGCAGCAATGCGATACAATATTATGTTGCAGAAAATCACCATGAGATCTGCTGTAGCCATGGCAACCAGATAGTCAGTGAAACATTCAGAGAGACCGCACCTTCTCTGAGACAGGATCCTTACTGTCAGCAGGTTTACTGTGAGGAAATAAAAATAGGTATAAAAACAGAATCACAACTTTTTAAATTTATACATAGGGTGTAGTAGTCACTGGCAAGGGCAGTATTTATTATAGAATCATAGAATCCCGGCAGTGTTGTAAAAGGCCATTTGGCCCATTGGGTCTGTGCTGACTCTACAAAGAATACCCCACCCAAACTTACCCTCCTACCTTTGCCCTGTAACCCTAGATTTCCAATAGATAATCTAGATATCCTACACGCTATGAACAATTTAGCATGGCCAATCCACCTTAACCTGCGCATCTTTGAACTGTCAGGGAAAACTGAAGCACCTAGCAAAACTCATACTGACATAAGGAGAATGTATCAATGCCACACCATTGCCTGAGGCTGGAAGTGAACCCGAGTCCCTGTTGTGGTGAGGCTATCATGCCATCCTTGTCCATCCCTAACAGCCCAGAGGGTAATTACTGTGGGTCTGGAGACACATGTATGAGACCAAAAGAACATAACAATTATGAACAGGAGTAGTCTATTTGTCCCCTAGATCCTGATCCATCATTCAATGGGATCATGACTGATCTGACACTCCTGGCATCCACTTTCCTGACCGTTTCCCATTACCCTTCATTCCCTGACTAGTCTATCTCAGCCTTAAATAGACACAAACACTCTGCCCCCACAGGCGTCTGTAGCAAGGAATTTCAAAGACTCACAACCTTCTGAGAGAGGTAATTCCTCCTCATCTCAGTCTTAAAATTGGCGTCCCTTTATTTTGAGATGATGTCTTTTCGTCCCACAATCTCCAATGAGGGGTAACATCTTCTCAGCATTTACCTTGTCAAGCTCCTTAAGAACCTGGTATGTTTCCATGAGATCACCTCTTAGTCCTTTAAATTCCAGTGAGTAGAGTCCAAACCTGTTTAGCCTTTGCTCATAAAGCAATCCAGCCTTCTCTGAGCTGCCTGCAATGAAGTAATATTGAAACATAGAAACATAGAAGATAGGAGCAGGAGGAGGCCATTTGGCCCTTCGAAACTACTCCATCATTCTTCACAATCATTGCTGATCAACCAATTCAATAGCCTAATCTTGCTTTCTCCCCATCACCTTTGATCTTATTCATCTCAAGTGCTGTATTCAGTTGCCTCTTGATTACATTCAGTGTTTTGGCATTGACTACTTCTTGTGGTAATGAATTCCACAGGCTCACCACTCTTTGGGTGAAGAAATGTCTCCTCAACTCCATCCTAAATTGTCTACCCCAAATCCTCACATTGTGAACCCTAGTCTGGACACACCCACCATCTGGAACATCCTCCCTGCATCTATCCTGTCCAGTCCTGTTAGAATTTTATAAGTCTCGATGAGATCTATGTCATCACCACACCCTCCCCCCGACCCATTCATCTGAACTCAAGTGAAAACAATCCCAACCTAGTCAATCTGTCTTCATATGTCAGATCCACCATCCCTGGGATCAGCCTGATAAACCTTTACTGCACTCCCTCGAGAGCAATAGCATCCTTCCTCAAAAGGACACCAAACTTGCACACAATATTTCAGGTGTTGTCTCACAAGGGTTCTGTATGATTGCGAGAACACATCCCTGCTCCTGTGCTTAAGGCCTCTCACAAAGAAGACCAAAATATCATTTGCCTTCTTCACTGCCTGCTGCACCTCCATGCTTACCTACAATGATTGGTGCACAAGGACACCCAGGACCTGCTGCACCCTCCGCTCTCCCAATTTACAGCCATTATCATTGATAACGGGGCCAAAACTACTCACAGTACTGCAGATGTGGTATCACCAGCATCTTTTGCAGTTGCAGTGAGACTCTGCTACTCCATGCTAGTGTAGGCTTGACAAGGCAAAGACAGCAAATGTCCTTTCTAGCAACATAAGGGGGGACCAAATGAGCTTTTACAGCAACTGATGATGGTCACTGTTAACTTGTCATAGGATTCAAATCTTACCATCTGCCATGGTGAGAATTGAAGCCCTGTCCCCAGAATATTAGCTTGAAGTTCTCAGATTGCTCGTCTGATTACATCACCACTATGCCAGGAAGAATAGGAAGGCAGTGCAGGGGTCCACTGCAGTCATCTCCCTCCAGAAGCTGTGCCATTTTGGGTACTGTTGCAGGAGATGGCTCACCAGGGGAAGGCTGCAGTAACCAGACTCATGGCACCATAGCTGGAAAAAGAGTGGCAGAGCAATAGCGATAGGGGATTCAATTGTAAGGGGAACATATGGGCATTTCTGCAGCTGCAAACACGAGTTCAGAATGTTGTGTTGTCTCCCTGGTGCAAGGATCAAGGATCTCTTGGGGTGGCTGCAGGGCATTCTGGAGTGGGAAGGTGAACAGCTTGCTGTTGTGTCACATATAGGCACCAATGACATAGGTAGAAAACAGGATTAGGTCCAACAAACTGAACGTAGGGAGTTAGGAGTTAAACTAAAAAGTAGGACCTCAAAGGTAGTAATCTCAGGATTGCCAACAGTGCCATGTGTTAGCCAGAGTAGGAATGGCAGGATAGTTAAGATGAATGCACAGTTTGAAGGATGGTGCAGAAGGAGAGATTCAAAATTTTTTCGACACTGGAACTGGTTCTGGGGAAGGTGGGACCAGTACAAACCAGATGGACTGCACTTGGGAGGACTTGAACCACCGTCCTAGTGGGGCAGTATTGGCTTGTGCTGTTTGGGAGGGTTTAAATTAAAATGGCAGGGAGATGGGAACTGATGCAGGAAGTCAGAGGGAAACATGAGAGAGTATGGTCGAAAGTAAAAATGAAAGGGAGAGAAACCAAACATAAAAATCAAAAAGTGCCATGTTACACCATGATTCTAAAAGGGAAATTAATGTAAAAAAAAAGCCTTATGGCTTTGTGTCTCAATGTGAGGAACGTTTTAATAAGGTGGATGAATTAACTGTGCAGACAGTTATTAATGAATATGATGCAATTGGGGTCACAGAGACCTGGCTCCAGGGCGACCACTGACGGCAACTCAATGTCCAGGGGTATTAAATTTTCAGGAAAGGTAGACAGAAAGGAAAGGGAAGTGCAGTAGGGTTGTTGGTTAAGAGGAGATTAACACAAAAGTAAGGGTGTTGTGTACAGAGCACAAAACAGTAGTTGTGACACGAGATTGTATCAAATGGGAAATTAGAGATGCATGCAGTAAGGTTACAACAGTTATTATGGGTGACTTGAATCTACATATTGATTGGACTAACCAAGCTGCTAGCAATGTGATGGAAGAGGATTTCCTAGAATGTACAATGGATAGTTTGCAGTAGAGAGCAAGCCATCCTTGACTGGGTATTATGTAATGAGAGAGGGTTAATTAGCAATATTGTGGTGAGAAATCATTTGAAAAATGACCCTAATATTGCAGAATTCTTCATTAAGATGGAGGCTGAAACAGGTAAAACGGAAACTTGGATCCTGAACTTAAAAGAAAGTTAATTTTGATGGTATGTGGCATGCATTGGCTAGGATAAGCTGGCCAAGGATAACTAAGGGGGTTGATGGTAGATAGGCAATGGCAGACATTTAAGGAACACATGGATGAACTTCAACAATTGTACATCACTGTCTGGAATAAAAATAAACAGGGATAGTGGCTCAACCATGGCTAACAAAGGAAATCAGGGAAAGTGTTAAAGCCAAAGAGGAGGTATATAACAAGCCTGAGGATTGGGAGAAGTTTAAAATTTAGCAGAGGTGGACAAAGGTTTTAATTTAGAAGAAGAAAACAGAATATGAAAGTAAGTTTGCAGAAAACATAAAAGCTGACTGCAAAAGCTTCTATAGATATGTGAAGAGAAAAAGGCTGGTGATGACAGATGTAGGTCCCTTGCAGTTAGAATCAAGTGAATTCACAATGGACAGTAAAGAGCTGGCAGACCAGTTGAACAAATACTTTGGGTCTTTCTTCAGTACGGAGGAGACAAATAACCTTCCAGAAATGCTGGGGACAGAGGGTCAAGCATGAGGTATTGAAGAAATTAATGGGATTAAAACCCATTGAGTCTTCAGGGCCTAACGCTGTGCAATACTGAGTACTTAAGGAAGCATCCCTACAAATAGTGGATGCATTGCTGATCATTTTCCAGCATTGTGTAGATTCTGGAAGAGTTCCAATGGGCTGGAGCATAACTAATGTTACCCCGCTCTTTAAAAAAAGCGGGAGAGAAAAAATGGAGAGTTATAAGCTGGTTAACCTGACATCACTGGTGGAGAAAATGCTGGAGTCAATTAGCAAGGATGTAATAACTGAGCATTTGGAAAGCAATGACAAAATTGGTCCTAGTCAGCGTGGATTCACTAAATGGAAATCACCCCTGACAAATCTTCTGGAATTCTTTGGCAATATGACCAGGAGAATGGACAAAGGTGAAGCAGTAGATGTTGCGTGTCTGGACTTTAAAAAAGAAGGCTTTTGGCAAGATATTAGTAAGGAACATTAAAGCTCATTGTAATGGAGATAATGTATTGACAGGGATAGAAATCTGGTTGGCAGACAGCAAGCAGAGGGTTGGAATAAATGGGTCCTTTTCAGAGTGGCAGGCAGTGACGAGCGGGGTGCTGCAGGGTTCAGTGCTGGGGTTCCAGCTGTTCACAATGTATGTTAATGATTTGAATGAAGGAATTGAACAGAATGTCTCCAAATTTGCAGACTTCCCTAAGCTGGTGGCAGTGTGCATCGTAAGAAGGATGCTGAGAGGCTGCAGGTGACTTGGAAAAGAGTGGCTGAGTAGGAAAAACACTCAGCAAATGCAATATAATGTGGATAAGTGTGAGGCTATCCACTTTGGTTGCAAGAACAGGAAGGCAAGTTATATCTGAATGGCGGCAGTTCAGGAACAGGTGTGGTGCAACAAAACCTGGATGTCAGGGTGGAACAGTTGCTGAAGGTTGGCATGCAGGTACAGCAGGCAGTGAGGAAAGCTAATGGCATGTTGACCTTCTTTGTGAGAGAATCTGAGAGAATCTGAATATCAGAGTGAGGGCGTCTTGCTGACATTATACAGGGTCTTGGTGAGGCCACACCTTCAGTATTGGGTGCAGTTTTTGGTCTCCAAGTTTGAGGAAGGACATTCTTGTTATTGGAGGAATCCAGCGAAGGTTCACTGGACTGATTCCCAGGATGGCAGGACTGATATAAGAGGAAGGATTGGATTGATTGAGGCTGTACTCACCGGAATTTAGAAGAATGGGGTGGGTGGTCTCACAGAAACATGTAAAATCTTGATGGGACTGGAAGCCTAGATGTGGGCAGAATGTTCCCAATGTTGGGTAAGTCCAGAGCTAGGGGCCACAGACTAAGAATAAGGGGTAAGCCATTCAGGGCTGAAATGGAAGAATTTCTTCATTCAGAGGAGTTGTGAACCTGTGGAATTGTCTCCTGCAGGAAGCTGTTGCGGCCAGTTCAATAGATATATTCAAGAGAGAGCTGGGCATGGCCCTCGTGCCTAAGGGGATCAAGGGGTATGGAGAGAATGCAGGAATGGGATACAGAGATGGCCTGAGTGGTGTATTGTATTGAATTGTAATGAATGGTTTTGAAGACTCCTGCACCTATTTTCTATTGACTCCACCTTGACTGATTTGTTTCAAGTATTTCAGCATATCCCCTCATTCTGCTTTGCTGAGGGTTCAGGTCACAGAGGTGTGGTGGGTTATTATATCGCACAATCAAAGTTATTGAGAGGAACATCTGTACTTCCATCTGTGAATGCTGTCCTTGCATTAAGTATGTAAAGCCTGCATTCAAGACCTGAGAAATATATCGCTGCATCTTCACAGTCATCACCTCGAATTCTAACCTCAGAACACCTGAATGATTAAAGAAATAAATGCAACTATACAGTGATTTTCTCTGTTAACAGAAACATTTTAAGGTGCTCCGAGCTTGATTCTTATGCACTGACTGTAACAATTTTCTGAAAAGATGGTGAATACTAGCCTGCATATCATTGCTGGATTTTATCTGTGCCTTATTTCCCTAAATCACACAGAACTTTGAATTATTTTCCTCAATATTTTTAATCAGCTGGTCCTGGAACTTTATGGTGTCCTCTGGATCCATCGGGACTCCAGCCCATGGGTCCTAGCGCAGAGGTGAGGCACTCCCGCTATGCCACAAGAGCCCCAAACGTGATGAATGGTTTCTGATTAAGTGACCTTGGAAAGTTGGTTCACATGTCAACATCATCCCCTACTATTTTGTTGAAGATCATAGTGTTATCTTAACCCAAGCTCTGGGGACCTGTCACAAAATAATTTCAGGGATTGGTTTGTTCCTTTTGCTATGAGTATGATATCTTTTGTGAGGCTTTTTACCGATTTAATCTTCTTTTTTGGGAGATATTTCACAGGCAGACTGCTCCTCTCCCTCACTGACCCCCTTTAAGTTCAGCCGCAAAACAATACTTCACCATCCCTCCACCTTCTCTTGTTTCATTGACAATATCGTCGAGATCTGGTTCCAAATTGCTCCTTACCATCCTGATCTTTGTTATTTATTTGTTATTTATTCGGTGTGAAGGTTTACACACCTTGTGAGATTCTTTCCTTGCCCTTGTTTTAGAACATAGAACATAGAAAAGTACAGCACAGTACAGGCCCTTCGGCCCACGAAGTTGTGCCGTGGAATAATCCTAATCCAAAAATAAAATAACCTAACCTACATTCCCCTCAATTCCTTGCTGTCCATGTGCATGTCCAGCAGTCGCTTAAATGTCACTAATGACTCCGCTTCCACGACTACCACTGGCAAACTATTCCATGCGCTCACAACTCTCTGGGTGAAGAGCCTCCCTCTGATGTCTCCTCTATACCTTCCTCCTAACACCTTAAAACTATGACCGCTCATGGCAGTCAATCCTGCCCTGGGGAAAAGTCTCTGGCTATCGACTCTATCCAGGCCTCTCATTACCTTGTACACATCGATCAGGCCACCTCTCTTCCTCCTTCTCTCCAGAGAGAAAAGTCAGAGCTCAGTCAACCTCTCCTCGTAAGACAAGCCCTCCAGTCCAGGCATCATCCTGGTAAACCTCCTTTGCACCCTTTCCAAAGCCTGCACATCTTTCCTATAATAGGGCGACCAGAACTGGACACAATGTTCTAAGTGTGGTCTCACCAGGGTTTTGTAGATCTGCAGCAAAACCTCACGGCTCTTAAACTCGATTCCCCTGTTAATGAAAGCCAAAACACCATATATTTTCTTAACAAACTTATCCACCTGGGTGGCAACTTTGAGGGAGCTATGCACTTGAACACCAAGATCCCGCTGTCCTTTCACACTGCCAAGAATCCTGACTTTAATCCTATATTCAGCATTTAAGTTCAACTTTCCAAAATGCATCACTTCGCATTTATCCAGGTTGAACTCCATCTGCCATTTCTCAGCCCAGCTCTGCATTCTGTCAATGTCTCGCTGAAGCCTGCAATAGCCCTCGATACTATCAATGGCACCTCCAACCTTTGTGTCATCAGCAAACATACTAGCCCACCCCTCAACCTCCTCATCCAAGTCATTTATAAAAACTATAAAGAGCAGAGGCCCAAGAACAGAGCCCTGTGGGACACCACCCAGCACTGAACTCCAGGCAGAATACTTACCATCTACAACCACTCTCTGCCTCCTGTCAGCCAATCAATTCTGAATCCAGACAGCCAAATCACCCTGTATCCCATACCTCCTGACTTTATGAATGAGTCTGCCATGGGGAACCTTATCAAATGCTTTGTTGAAGTCCACGTACACCACACCCACTGCTCGACCCTCGTCAACCTGCCTCATGACTTCCTCAATGAACTCAGTAAGATTTGTAAGGCATGACCTGCCCCTCACAAAGCCATGCTGACTCCCCTTAATCATGCTATGCTTTTCCAAATAGTCATAAATCCTATCCCTCAGAATTCTTTCCAAAACCTTACGGCCACAGACGTAAGACTGACTGGTCTGTAATTTCCAGGGATTTCCCTATTCCCTTTCTTGAAAAGAGGAACAACATTTGCCTCCTTCCAATCTTCCCGTTTTGGTGCTCTTTGGAACATTTTCTGCTAATGTTTTGTCATCACTCAATCTCCCAGTGTTCCTTATCTCTGTATTTTAGTTAGGTAAAGGTTGTTGGGTCGAATTGAATTCTTTAGGAGAACCTCCATTGTGACTATCACCATCAGTGTCTGAATTATTTTTAAAACACAGACTGTGTCTATTATTTCTCATGGATACCAGGGAAACTAGGGAAAGGCAATGATTAACGACCAACTGTGATTGTATTGAATGGAGAATAAGGTTCCGTGGCTGTGTTCTTAAAATGTCTCAGTAAGTATAGGAACAATGAGGATTAAAATGAGAATTCAGCAACAATGAGACCGAATGATCCATGAAGTGAGCATAAGAGAATACCACATGGATAGCAAAACACACATAAAGGCCTACTGAGCCCTTGATTCTGCAACTGTCAAAAACAACCATACATCTGTTCTAAGAGGTAGTAAGAACTTCTGATCCTGGAGTCAGAGACAACACAATCTGGAGCTGGAGGAGCACAGCAGGCCAGGAAGCATCAGAGGAGCAGGAAAGTTGATGTTTCGGGTCGGGACCCTTCAGAAGAGTGTCAACTTTCCCGCTCCTCTGATGCTTGCCTGGCCTGCTGTGTTCCTCCAGCTCCACACTATCTGTTTTAAACCCATTTCCCAGCAGCTGGTCCACAGCCTTGTCATTGCAAGTTGACTTCGAAATGCCTCTTCAATGTGATGTGGGTGTCTGCCTCACGCACCCTTGCAGGCAGTGAGTTCCAGATTCCCATCACTCTCTGGATTGAAATAGTTTTTTTTCCCTCACATCTCCTCTAAACCTCTTGCCCCTTCCCTTCAATCCATGCCAGTCTTTGATCCCTCCAGCAAGGGGAAATGTTACTTGCATCTTGCCTTGTCAATGCCCCTTATAATTTTCATAACAGCTCACACAAGCCCACTATCAATCACTTCTGCTCCAAGGAAAACAATCCCATGTTGTCCAATCTCACTTCATAATTGAAAGTCTCCAGCCCAGACAACATCCTGGTAAAGGTGAGAGGGAAATAAGTGTGAAAATAACCACACAGATAGGATAGACCAGGATAGGATCAAAAGGAATGGGATGAAACTCCAGAGAAAGACAGCATGATTGAGGAGAACAGCAAAGAAAAATGAAACAGGGCAAATCCTGAACACCAAGAATCAAAGCAGAGGAAGCGACAGCAACTATACATTAAAAAAAAAATCAGGGAAGACTGTTATGAAGGAGAAAGGGGAAGGGACTTTAAAAAATCAATAAGAATGGAGATAGAAATGATGCCAGTGTCAAGGGTCACATAAGCGACACAGAAGGCAACACTGATGATGAAAGTTATCAGAGAAGAAGTTATCAAGAACACAACACCAGGAATAAATTGAAGAATATGTAGGAATGACCAAGGATAAAAAGGGGAAGAAGAGGAGGATGCCAAGGGTAGGTGGGAAAGGTTAAAGTCTTTGAGGTGGAACATGATCGTGACCATGAGGTCACGATGACCAGGGGCAGCTGAGGATTTGAACACCATGCCGAGCATCAGCAGGCGAGAGAGAGAGAGAGAGAGTGATAGAGAAAGAGGGAGGGAGCGAGACAGCCAGCAAGAGAGAGAGAACGACCCAGAGGATAAAGCTAGATAAGGACAGAAAAGCAAACCATTCATTTGTTTTTAAGAAAAAAAAGCTAGAAACAATTGGAGACTAATAATAAAAGTTCATTGGATATAACAAGGACTGAAACTGAAAATGAGATTGCGCAAAGCAAAAAAAAACATGAATCAGTGAATTCGCTCCGTTTTCCAGTCCCGAAAGCTAAAGGTGAAAAGTTGTGTTTCATAAGCACCACAGTCTGGAAATGTCTTACCAGGTGTCCCAACCACTGCCTGAACAGGATATAATATAGCCTCTGTCACAGTCGTTACAGATCCAAAAGTCTTCTTCCTGAAACTGAACTACACTCCAACATCCTTTCTGATGAAGGGTCTAGGCCCGAAACATCAGCTTTTGTGCTCCTGAGATGCTGCTTGGCCTGCTGTGTTCATCCAGCCTCACATTTTATTATCTTGGGTTCTCCAGCATCTGCAGTTCCCATTATCTCTCTCTACACTCCAACATTAAGTGTCCAATCTCTTATAATAACACAGTGAAGGAGGGCCAGCTCTTTCTTTATACTGTGATGAAGTCCTGGTGATCACATGTGGGTGCATTCACACTGTGCCATGTTACAGCTTCCTCAGCAACAAGGCAGTGATACGCTCGAGATCTTCATTATCCCACTCGCTGTGCTATGCAGCAAAATATTCAGTTAAAGAAAGAAGGTGTTGTTGCCAGGGTTGGTGGGGGTGGGGGGGTGGTGGTCATGTAAATTAGACACCCTTCTCCAAGAGGCAGCCTCATCCTTTAGGCTAGTAGTTACTAGTTTGGTCAGTAGATACAGGAGGGCATTTGATTTGCTTTATTATTGTCACATGTATCACATGCAAGGATGCATGCTATACAGGCAAATGATTCCCTGCAAAGTCAATGGCGGTAGCAGAACAGAATGCAGAATATAGCGTTACAGCTACAGGGAAAGATCAACTCTAACACATGTGAGGCTCATTCATAAGTGAGCATCATGGTATTAGTTTTAAAATAGTTATAACAGGACAGACCCAATTTAAAAGTTAAAGTTCTAAATTGGAGGAAGGCCACTTTTGACAGTGTTAGGCAAGAACTTTCAAAAGTTGATTGGGAGAAGTTATTCCTCGGTAAAGGGATGGCTAGAAAGTGGGAGACCTTCAAGAATGAGGCCACGAGAGTCCAGAGGCAGTATGTTCCCGTTAGTGTGAAAGGCAAGGCTGTTAGGTGTAGGAAATTCTGGGTGACCAGAGAAATTGAGGCTGTGGTCAAGATGAAGAAAGAGACATATGTCAGGTAAAGACAGTTAGGATTAAGTGAATCCCTCAAGGAGAATAAGGGCAGGAGGAGTATAGTCAAGAGGGAACTGAGGAGGGCTAAAAAGGGGACATTACATAATTTTGTCAAATAGGGATAAGGAGAACCCAAAGGAGAATTTATAAGTACATCAAGGACAAAAGGGTAATTAGGGAGAAAATAGGGCTCCTTAAAAATCAACAAAGCAGCCTATATGTGGAAATGTGGAGATGGGGGAAATACTAAAGGGGTATTTTGCTGTTGAGAAGAATATGGAAGATACAGAACATGGCAAAATAAATAATGATATCTTGATTAGTGTCCATATTACAGAGGAGGAGGTTCTGGATGTCTTAAAATGCATAAAGGGTGGATCTGTCCCCAGGAGCTACCAGAAATAAACGTGTTGGACTATAACCTTGTGTCTTGTGACTTCTGACTTTGTCCACCCCAGCCCAACACTGGCACCTCCACATCATAGATACTGGCTGAAATGCACCAGGATCATCCACATGTTTCCAAGATGAAGATGTTGGCGAGAGGTTATGTCTGATTGCCAGGAAAAGTTACATTATAATTGCCGTTGTGGGCCAATGCCCAGAGTGGCAACAAGGACCCAAATTATTGCCAGCAGCTCCCTCACATTCGTGAGAATGGCCGGGCATCCCCTGGACTCGGTTAAACATTGACTTCCACAGGTTTCATATTGAATCATTGTCGAAACCAAATCAAAGCATTTGAATGTGCATAGAGTTCATTCATTAGCACGATAAATGAAAAGTTGCAAGATCCTTTACAATGCATGAGTTCCCGAAGTTGTTAGTCACAGATAATAAGCCATTTCCCAAAGTTGAAAGGCATTCAGTACTTAAGGACAGCTCCATACCATCCATTGTCCAATGGCCTGGTGGAAAGAGTGGTCCAAACTTTGAAGGCAGGTTAAAGGAAACAGCCTGCGGCTTCACTCAATCCAAAACTGCCCTGCTTTCTGTTTGAGTGTAGCAACAGCCCTCACACAACTACAGGAACAGCTCCAGCAGCATTGCTAACAGGGAGAAGTCTCTACATCAAGTTAAATCTGATTTTCCCAGGCCTGACCGGGAGGGTGAAATGTCATCAGGAACACCAATACCAGATACAAGACTCCACCAAGTGAGAGAGACAGTTTACTCCAGGAGATAAAGTTTTGTGTCAAAATCATGAGAACAGATCTGCATTGGTAAGAGCTATGGGCACCACGAGGTCCCGTAATGTACAAAGTTCAGGTAGGAGAGGTGTTCCTGAACTGGCACATGTGCCACATGAAAGCTGCAGCCTTGCAAACAGGGCAGGAGCAAACATACCTGGCCCCTCAGAACATCTGATAAGGGTTGTCCAAACCCGTGTATTCTGCCCTTCCACGTAGCATTGAAGAAACCTCTGAGGACGAGATAGACATGGCAGATATTGTAGTGTCAACACTGTTATTGCCCAATGAAGAAGATGAATTTTGGCCTAGGTTCTTCAGGTAAAAGAGTCAGCTATGGTCTAATACATGCTGCCGGTATCTGAAGCTGAGTTAGAATAACCGGACCTGGGGTAAAAATTCTCCGGGAGAAACTATAGGGAAAAAAAAGTTTTGCCTATGCCCCAGGACTTAGAGAATTTGGGACACAGTGATTTGAACAAGGTCAGTCAGGTGGATTCATAGAATATGAGTTCCCTGATTCGGGCTGTTAACCGGGGTGTGGGGGTAGGAGGGTAGGGGGGTGGTAACCTGGGAGACCTGGCTGACAGCTACAAACAGGAATGGTAGGGGTTCTGCTCACTCCAAAAGCCAGCTCTGAACTAGCTGGATCAGTGGCATGGACTAGGCATGTTTAAACAAAGTGTGACTTTGTGATGGGCCTTCGTGGAGCCGCTTCAGGGAAAATGAACATGAAAGATCAGGGTTGGGCACATTTCAGAAATAAAGGGATAGAGTTGAGGCAGAAGTGTAAAATACTAATGTAGCAAAGGAAGGTGAGAAAAACAGGGGGGGAAATGCCTAAAAATATACTAGCCATCAAGACCCAGAAGCTTAAATGTTAACACGGGACAGAATAAACACTATAAGTGCCATGTTTGAATGCACATTCAGTTCATAAAGAAATGAATGTCTCAATAATGTGCATTGGACTTAATAAATGTGGTATAGAAGGCATTACAGAGACTTGGCTGCATAGTTACAGTGAATGGGCTCTGAATATTGGCGATTAATAGCATTCGGTAGTATAGTAATCTAAGTAAAACTCCTCATCAAAGAAGGTTTTTGTGCAATATTCAGGGATGCTCATGTTTCAGGAGATAAGGATGTAAAATCAGATGGAGATGAGGAACAGTAATTGTAAGACCGTCGTTATTGGGAGTGATAAACTGGGCAGTGACTACAATGCATGAAGAAGTATAGCAGAAGAAACATTGGGAATTGTGATAAAGAAACAATCATGAGAGTTTTTTAATCTAAATATGATTTTGTTTTAAAGAAAAGAAGCCCTGTTGACAATGGTAGCTTTGATGAAAAATGATTTGGAGATTGTACCTTGGAGGAGTACATCTCAAATCTGAGCAGAGCAGTCTATAGTAGATAAGATATTATACAATATGACAGGATAAGTTAATGATCTTAGAGTAGAGAAACTTCAAAGTAGAAGTGGCCATAATCAATTGAATTTTGCAGCATGTTTCGTTTGGGGAAGAATGGGTCTAATACTTAAATCTTAAACATAAAGACAAACAAGACCAAATACTTGGACATGAAAACTGAGCTACCAGAAATAAGAGGGATATTAGTCTAGGAGATAGATTTGGAGACAATCAGTGACAGTCACTGGGAAGATTATTCAAACAGGAGGATCCAACATTCTCTTTTATTTTCATGAGGTATGTGCTGCTGCCTAAGCCAACCTTTATTGTCTGTACCCAATTGCCCTTGGGAAGGTAGTGGTGAGCTACCATCTCAACCCTGCAGTCCAGTGAAGGTTAGGCTATAATGCTTTTAGGAAAGCATTACAGGAATTTGCCTCAGTGACACTGAAGGAACAGTATATTTCCAAATCAGAATGTGGAATGTCTTGGTGGGGGAGAGAGGAAGTTACAAGATGGTGGCATTCCCATGTATTCACTGCCATGTTTCTTAAAGATAGAAGGAATTACAGTTTTGGAGAGCTACTGTTTAAGGATCTTTCAGTGAATTTATGCAGTGCATCTTGTAGATAGTATACTATGTTGCTAGTGATTGTCAGTGGTGGAGAGAGTGGATGCTTGTGGAAGTAGTGCTAATCAATAGGGCTGCTTCATTCTGCATAGTGTTAAGCTTCGTGAGTGTTGTCGGGGCTGCAATCATGCAGGCAAGTGGGGAGTATTCCATCACACTCTTGACTTGTGGCTTGTAGATGGTGGGACAGGCTTTGGGGAGTCAGGGGTGAGTTACTCACAGCAGAATTGTTAGCCTCTGACGTACTCTTGTAAGCACTGTATCTATATGGTGAGTTCAGTTGAGTTTCTGGTCAATAGCAATTACACTCAGTATGTGAAGCCTTTGGAGCAAAATCAATGGGAATGTCAACGTGGATGTAGATTGAAGAAGAGCACCATCTTGTCTCATGTACAATTCCCGTAATACAGCAAAAAGAATGGCCAAGCCTGCATTTATCTCCTACGTTGGAGGAATTGAATTTTCCCCCTTTCTCCAAAATGTGGGTGATTTGGACTGAGTTCGGTGCAGGAACATGAAATAATGTGCGACGTGATCTTCCTTTACCTGCTCTGCCCCCACATTGAGCTTATTAACTTCCACTTATGCTGCCTGGTTTAAGTGAGATTTCCTTCTTAAAGAATATTAATGACAAATAAACAATTCGTGTGTTATTACTCTTAATGTGAATTGTTACAAAAGAGGCATCTTGACTAAGATCATTGTTCAATGACAGTAACCAGGTTGACTCTCTGGAGGGTTAATTTGCATATATGTTTTGGTTTCCTGTCATTGCTTCTGCTGTACACTGCTTGAAGCATCTCAGCTCATAATTAATTTACCATCTTCTTTGGATCATGGGGAAATGGGTTCTTTTGCAGATAAAGGAGATTTACTACCCAATTGTTGCCCTGGTAGGTCACTGTAATTTGCACTTTAGTGTGGTGTTAACTCTATCCACACTCATACTGCATGCTCAGCAAACTAATCCGCTCACCACGTCAGCCTTACATAGTCATTCATCCCTACAAGAAAGTATTGAATGACACAGTCTACACACCCTTTGAGTACTAACATTACTGAGGTGAGCATATTTGCTTCAAAATTATTTTGTAGAACTACAGTCAGTCATATTGCCATTTGAATATTGGAGAAGCTGATTACACTAGATCAAGCTTTTAGAGATGATTGTTTCAACTGCAATCATGTTCTTAACATGCAACATTCTGTTGATTAAACTGTATTGATTAAACGCTCTACTGCAGACAAATACAAATACAATTCATTCAGAAATGTAAGATTAATTATTCTTCTGTCTTCATTACAGCTAATCTGGTGACAATCATGATTCTCTTACAGAGAAACTGTGGCCTGTCTGAATGTATTTCTGTCTACATGATAGCAATGGCAGCAGCAGATCTGCTAGTCATGATCATCAATGTAATGTTGCATTATATATTCAGTTACCACTTTCCAATTTCATTCCCGTCCTTCGCTCCTGTGTGCAGGGTTATTCCGTGTCTGAGTGTTATTGCCCTTGATTAGTCTGTTTGTTTCATGGTCATCTTCACATTTGACAGATTTGTAGCTATATGCTACCCAAAAGTTAAAGTGTTGGACAGCGAGAACTGCCACACAAGTCGTAATAGCTTTCTCTACTTTTATTGTTGTCAAGAGTATCCCCATTGCATTTGTCTATGAAGCAGAATGAACGGTTAACAACGTGCAGTGGGGCTGCCGGGCAGTTGCAGTTTTCTCATCTTTACGTGTTTCATTACCTTACTCTTGGTTTCACAGCATCATGTTTGTTTGGCTTCCGTTTGCCTTAATTATTTTGTTAAATTCTTTGACAATCAGTCGAATTTTAGTGGCCAGCTGAGCGCGCAGGGAACTCCGAGGTCAGCAGAGTGGGATGCAAAGTGACATTGAGGTGAGAACGGAAGGAAGACCATCATTTTCCTCCTCACTGTATCGAGCAGCTTTATATGTTGCTCTGGATGACAGCTGCCGTGAGCCTCTTGATGACCGGAGTGTCCAACACCAATTACTACAGAGGCGACTACATGACTCCTGGATATATTGCCACAGAAGTTGGCGCTATTTTGAAACATTTAATTTCATCACCAAATTCGTACATATATGCGGCTACTCAGAGGAAATTCAGGGAGGAGTTTAAGAAAATGGATGGTAGCTCCTCAAACTTTGATTCTAAGATTGCTTAAACATTAAGTAGAAGTGAACTAAAATTTCCTTGGGTAAATAGCTGCATGGCTTGGGTTCATATTTGTACTTACACATTGTCTCCGTGACCATACATATAGACTGGTCATGTAGATTTGCATGGAGTGCAATTCTTTTTAATGTACTGGTGGCAAGGCAGTGTTACTGGCTGAACCAGCATTTATTACCTGTCCACAATTGCCCTTGAGAATGTGCAGTGAGCTGCCTTTTCAATCGTTGCAATCCACGTACTATCGGGCGTGGTGTTCCCAGGTAAATGCTGCCCCTCTTCTTTTAGTCATCATGGGTTTGGAAGATGCTGTTTCAGGTACTGCCTAATGGCTTAGTCATAGGAAACAGAGGACAGTGACATTTTGGAATGGTGGGCACTGATTCCACAGGGATCAGTGCTGGGACCCCTGGCTGTTCGTGATCAACATGAATGATGTGGAAGTAAAGGTAGCTGGTCTAATTATTAAGTTTGCAGATGGCACAAATATTGGTTGAGTTTCAGAAAATGAGGAGGATTGTCAGAGGATGTAGCAGGGTACAGCTCAGTGGGAGGGATGGGCAGAAAAATGGCAGATGGAGTTTGATTCAGACAAATGTGAGGCGATGCATTTTAGAAGGTCAAGTACAGGTATACAGTGGATGTCTTAGGAGTATTAATATGCAGAGGGATCTGGGCGTCCAGGTCCACAGATCACTGAAGGTGACAGCACAGGCAGATAAGATAGTAAAAAGGCCTATGGCATGTTTGCTTTCATTGGAAGGGACATTGAGTACAAGGATAGACAAGTTATGCTGCAGCTTTATTGAAATTTAGTCAGATCGCACTTGGAATATTGCTTACAGCTCTGGTCACCACACCGCCAGAAGGATGTGGAAGCTTTGGAGAGGGTACAGAAAAGGTTTACCAGGATGTTACCTAGCATGGGGGATTTTAACTATGAAGAAAGGTTGAACATAGAACATAGAACAGAACAGTACAACACTGTATAGGCCCTTCGGCCCACGATGTTGTGCAGACCTATTGACATACTAAGAACAAACTACCCGCATACCCTACATTATACTAGCACTACTGTGCCTATCCAAGAGTTGCTTAAAAGTCTCTAAAGTATCAGACTGCACTACCACTACCAGCAGCACATTTCACACACTCACCACTCTCCGTGTAAAAAGTTGGATAGACTGGGTTTGTTTTCACTGGAACACCGGGGGTTGAGGGGGTGACATAACTAAGTTTAAAAGACTGTGAATTGCATGGATAGAGTGGAAATTGTGAGGCTTTTTCCCAGGGTGGAGGGGTCAATTACGAGGTGGTACATGTTCAAGGTGCGAGGGGTGAAGTTTAAAAGAGAAGTGTGAGACAATTCTTTTCACACAAAGGTTGGTGAGTGCCCAGAACGCGCTGTTAGAGGAGGTGGTGGAAGCAGACGCAACAGGATCATTCAAAAAGCACGCGGACAAATACATGAATCGGAAGGGAATGGAGGAACATGGATCCTTTAAGTAAAGACAGTTTTAGCACGGAAGGGCAAAATCTGCTTGCGCAGGCTTGGGACAGCCGAAGGACCTATACCTGTGCTCTGAGATAATGGGAACTGCAGATGCTGGAGAATCCAAGATAATAAAATGTGAGAGATAATGGGAACTGCAGATGCTGGAGATTCCAAGATAATACAATGTGAGGCTGGATGAACACAGCAGGCCAAGCAGCATCTCAGGAGCACAAAAGCTGACGTTTCGGGCCTAGACCCTTCATCAGAGAGGGGGATGGGGGGAGGGAACTGGAATAAATAGGGAGAGAGGGGGAGGCGGACCGAAGATGGAGAGTAAAGAAGATAGGTGGAGAGGGTGTAGGTGGGGAGGTGGGGAGGGGATAGGTCAGTCCAGGGAAGACGGACAGGTCAAGGAGGTGGGATGAGGTTAGTATGTAGGAAATGGAGGTGTGGCTTGAGGTGGGAGGAGGAGACAGGTGAGAGAAAGAACAGGTTAGGGAGACGGGGACGAGCTGGGCTGGTTTTGGGATGCAGTGGGGGGAGGGGGCAAGCTGGGCTGGTTTTGAGATGCAGTGGGGGGAGGGGAGATTTTGAAGCTTGTGAAGACCACATTGATACCATTGGGCTGCAGGGTTTGTTGCACACTTTGTTATCCTGTATGTGAAGACAGTTTTAGTAATGGAAGGGCAAAATGTCTTGACACAGGCTTGGAGAGCCAAAAGGCCTGTTCCTGTGCTTCATAGTTCTTTTGTTTTATGATTAAATGGTTGTTCAAGATACACAGTAGTGGTGATAAGACAGTGAAGCACTTTTTCACAACTCAATTGATGAAGAATACATCAAAACAGGTCAATTCCAGTGAACTGCACAGAACGGGCATTGGGAAGAGTTATTGAATCAACATTGGGTTTAACATGTAGAGAGGGCAAGGATTAAATGGGACAAATGACAACACAATTTTGGGTTATTTAACGAGTGACAGTCCCTATATTTTCTCCCTTGTCAGGCTCCAACTGACTTGTTGAAGATCCTGCTGCTGGAATCTTTAGAGGAATATTCCCCACTCGTCTACTTCCCTCTCTTGCCAAGCTATCAATGTGAAGAACCCATCAAAGACTTGTCCTGGCTCTCTCTCCGACCTCAGAGACCAGCTGCACCACTCACCCCGGAGTCACTGTCAGTGATTCTGATTGTGCTCACACACATCTGCAGCATGGATTAAATTTTTGTTCAAATCTGAGCAAGGCACACATCACCCAAGAACATGGAAAGACACAGAATCATACAGTGAGCAAAGTTCAGCCAGATAAAAGAATAAGAGAGCTGGGAGTATTGCATTATTGCTAAATCATTGCGGTCATGAGGGAGGATGTCTCAGAAGGCTGATTGAATGAGGCCATCGGGATAGAAATTAGAAATAGAAAAGGGGCGAATAATTTGCTGGGATTATATTACAGGCCTTCCAACAGTCACAGGGTGATAAAGGAGCAGATATGTGTGCGAGAAAGGTGTGACAGAAACAGTTATAGTCATGGGGGATTTTTAACCTTACTAACATGAACATGATTTCTGTTCCCATCTTTTTTCTTGTCCACTGACATTAATTTCACTGTCACTCCTGTTATTTGACCAGATATTTGCTAAAACTAATTTCCACAGCCATACCCATTCTGAGGAACGGTCAGCAGACTCAAAACATTATCTCTGATTTCTCTTCACAGATGCTGCCAGGCCTGGTGCACTTTTCCAGCAATTTGTGTTTTTCTCTCGGATTTACAACATCTGCAATTCTTTTGGTGTTTTGGTTTTATGAGATTACTGGGGTCCTGGTGGATATTTTGTTGGCCTTAGGTAAAGTCCCAAGTGACTGCAGGATAGCTAATGTGGTTCCTTTGTCAAGAAGGGCAGCAGGGATAGGCCAGGTAACTACTGAACAGATCATCTGATGTCATTGGTAGAGATAATATTGGGAAAAAATGCTGAGGGACAGGACAAATCAACAGTTGGGAAGGTGGGCTTGATCAGAGATGGTCAGTATGGGTTTATCAGGGGGTGATTCTGTCTGATTAATTTAATTGAAAATGTGACCAAATATATTGATGAAGGTAATGCAGCTTATGCGGTTTACATGGACTTCGATAAGGCCTTTGACAAGGTTCCATCTGGAAGGGTGGTCTGAAAGTTAAGGGACCATGATCCAAGTCAAGTTGGCAAACTGGATCCAAAACTTGCTTGAAGATAGGAGGCGAAGGGTGATGATGGAAGGTCATTTTCTGGTTGGAAGCTTATGAACAGTGTACCACAGGGATTGGTACTGGAACGCTTGCTATTTGTTATGTACATTAACAAATTGGATATGAATGTAGAAGGCATAATTAGTAAGTTTGTAGATGACAAATATTGGGATAGAGACAAGGATGATCTTAGGCTACAGTCTAGAACATAGAACATAGAACATAGAACATAATAGCAAAGTACAGGCCCTTTGGCCCTCGAAGTTGTGCCGACCTGTGAAACCAATCTGAAGCCCATCTAACCTACACTATTCCATTATCATCCCTATGTTTATCCAATGACCATTTAAATGCCCTTAAAGTTGGCAAGTCTCCTACTGTTGCAGGCAGGGCATTCCATGCCCTTACTACTCTCTGGGTAAAGAACTTACCCCTGACATCTGTCCTTTATCTGATCAGCTGGTAAATTGAGCAGAGCAATGGGAGATGGAATTTAATACTGATATGTGAGATGATGCATTTTGATGGTCTAATAGTATGAAGAGGTTTTCTGAGGGGTTTTAAGAGACATAGGTCCCAGAAGGTGTCAGCACAGGCAGACTGGGTGGTAAAGAAGGCATACATGATGTCTTCATTAGCCAGGACATAGAGTATGGGGCAAGCAAATCATGTTACAACATTGTAAAACATTGGTTAGGCCACGTATGAAACACTGTGCAATTCTAGTGATCATACTATTTGAAGGAGGTGAACGCAATAGACAGGGTGCAGAGAAGATTCACCAGTTTCAATTATGAGAAGAGACTGCATAGGCTGGGTTTGTTTGCGCTGAGCAAAGAAGGTCGAGAGATGATCTGATTAGGTATACAAAATTATGAAAAGTAGAGATAAGGTAGATTGAGTGAGTTGTTGGTTGGGGTTGTTAATTGGTTTGCCAAGCCGACTGGTTTTCATGCAAATGTTTTGTCTCCCTTCTAGGTGACGCCTTCAGTGCGGTTTAGCCTCCGTTGAAGTGCTGTTGTTCTGTCCCGCTTTGAATTATACAGTCCGTTCTGTCATGGTGGGTAGTCCTGTTTCCGGTTTTGCACCCGTTTCAATAGACTCGGCATAGGAGGCCATCAGTTTAAGCGGGACAAGCTAGGCAAAGGGAAGCACGAGAATTCCTAGTGGCCTGGTTTTCAATACAATAAACAAACATGTTGAAATTGACCCCATCGATGTACTGCTACGGTGCAAAACTGGAAACAGTTTCATCCACCATGAGAGACCGGACGATACAAATTCAGAGCAGGACAAAACAAACCATTTCAATGCAGCCTAGACAGCACTGAAGATGTATCCTGGAAGGGAGACACAATATTTGCATGAAAACCAGTCAGCGTTGCGCACCAGCCAACAACTGCTGGGAAATGGAGAATGTGGAAAAACAGGTAAAGGGGCATGAAGCTGAGTCTATATTATTTGGACGCTGTGGGTGACATAAGAGGATGAAATTTTGACACGGAAGTAGTCAAACTGAAATCCCAAGGAAAATGCAAACATCAACAAATTGAGCAAACCCTGGGGGTGTCTTAGTGCGTCTGCGCACAGCCGGGCCCGGCAGCAGCTCAACGCGTCTGCGTAGGACCGGGCCCGGCAGCAGCTCAACGCGTCTGCGTAGGAACGGGCCCGGCGGACGTTCAATGCGCCTGCGTGGTAGCGGGGCCGGGGATTCAGAAGAAACCCCTTCAGTGAAACGATTGCCAGTCCGTGTGGTCCGAGCGCAGCTACTTGAAGGAGTAAAGATGGAGGTTTCGACAGAACCAAGCCCGGCACAACAGGGACCAGGCCCTACGGTTCAGGTCGGCGATGGGTATCGAGCAGAATGACCACTGTCCCCTTATGTCCGCGCGCGTCTTTTGAGGGGGAGGGGGGCGCCCGCGGATCCGGGCCTCAGGCCCAACCGGAAACGTGGCCCCGCCCCAGGCTCTGCTCTCGCCGTCCCCGACCATCACGTGATATGCGACGTCTCCCTGGGGGCACTGATTGGTCAATCGAGCTGCCAGACAATGGTCCGCCCAACCAATGAGGGGTGTGCGCTTCATGGGTGGGCGTGTTGCGGCGTGGTGGGGTGGGGAAACAGAGGCGGCTAGCCAATGAAAACCCAGAGTGCCTCCTGGGGGCGGGGACTTGGTGCCATTGGGAATAGTTTCTACAAGTCCGCAGCCTCCCGTTCCCCTCCTTGTAGTCATACATACTCCCCCTCTCATTCCCTCCCCTCTATAACCTCCCCACCTCTCCTCCCCTCCATGACCCTCACTGCCTTGTCTCCTCCACAATCCTCACTCTCTTCCCTTTTATAATCCTCACTCCTATATCTCCTCCACAACCTTCACCCTCTCCTCCCATCCTTCAAACCTCCCCCTTCCTTGACTCTCACATCCTCCTCCCCTTCTTAATCCTCTAGCCCCTCCATAACCCTTATCCCCCTCACCTGGTCCATAACTCATCAACCCATCACTTCCCCTATCCCCTCATCCTTTCCCACCCTCATCTCCATAATCATTCTCCCTCCTCCTCTTTCATCCTCATCCCCCCACTCCTACCTTTGCCACGTCGTCATCACCTTAATGACCTCTGCTGCTTCAGTCCTTTATGATGTTAGTGGGGTTGTTGGTTCTACATTTATCCAGCAAGTGATAGACAAACTGCTTAGACTTCTGCTTCCACACTTTTATTTCTGGAGATCCCCATGGGTCTGTCTTTGACGTCTTCTTATATGGTTTGGTTTCAAGCCCCTCCAAGAGAGTAACCAAATAAAAGGGTCACCTTTCACTTACTCCCTAAGAACACTGTTTGGAAAATGTGGCATGAAGGGTAGCAATAATCCATCACATCAATTGCCTCACAGCTCTGTAATCTCTCCACCCTGCTTCGCTTTTGTTTGGAGATATAATTGATGAGAAATGCAGTCACTTTCCAGAATGGGGTAAGGACAGAGACTAAGAATTTGATTTAGACACAAGGGCAAATCAAATGCACACAGGTGAAGGACTATGATTGTGAAACTGCAATTAAATGTGCCACGTAATACTGTATGTTACTTTTATACATGTAACGTGGAATCAATGCTGTACCTTGACTCATAACACATTATTGTGGAGCAACGTTAAATATAATTTTCTCCTTCACAACTGAACAGCTGTCCTAACCTGCAGTACAGCACAGCAACAGGCCCTTTGGCACACTATATCTGCTCAAAGAGTTCATTGGAAATGTTTAATCTCAGACTTTAATTGCTGTGTTATAGATGTTAAATGATGTAACAAGGCAACGTTCTCCTTCACACTTCCACCATTTCCATTTAACCCTCTTCAGGACCTGGAAACACCTGTCAGTGTTGTACCTGAAGTTCCAGAAGGTTCAAACAGCGAAGAGGATCCATCCCCACCAAAAAAAATGAAATTGGACACAGGTGAGCTCGTAAAATACTGCAACATATGGATTTCCTTTGTCTTGCAGTCACGGGTAAAAGAAGGCCCTCCGAGCTAAAACTGCCGAATAGGTGCTCGTATTGGGTATGGTGAGCCAGATATAGACCAGTCACTCGGAGCACGGCCTTCAGTGTGAAACAGCCAGAAAGCAGGGGGCTGCCCCAAATGGGATAAGGTGAACTGGTGGGCATACATATACACTGGTGAGAGATTCTTAGAGGGGATTTGGGGGTGGTCAGGGAAACATTCAGGACAGTGTTCTCAGGGAGTAAGTGCAAGGTGACACTTTTGCTTAGCTAATCTCTTTTGAGGTGGCTGAAACTGAGTATAATAACTGAACATGCAGAAATAAGACAAGAACAAAGACAGATCCATGGGAATCTCCTGACATAACAGTGTGACAGTGGAAGGATGAAAGTCTTTGTACTTTTTCAAGCAAATCCCACATACTCGAGTTACAGTGCAGTGACAGAAGGAAAACATCTCTGGAATGGTTGGGATGAACCCCAGACAGAAAGGGAGAGCTCAAGGTCAACCGGTAAACGTTTTGGATTCTGTCTTTAGAAGGAGCATGAATGTTTTTGACTCCAAAACTGAGTCGGTGATCAGAGAGCAAATCTGGTAGTTGGATGTGAGAGTCATCAGCATTGCCATTGAGAAGGCAGTGGGGAGCTGCTGCCTTCAGTTGCTGCTGAGCAGGAAAATGTGAGACATCATCAAAGTACTGCCACTGAGCTGGAGCACGATACAAGATCTCACTTTCTTGGGGTACCGGATTAAGCTGAGCAAGAAACAGAGGGGCTGGCTTTGTTCTGATTCCACTAACAGCAGGAGAAGTGAATGGAGCAGTCCATAGGGTAACAGTTCATGTCTGTGGAGGATCAGAATTATCTAGATCTGAGACTAGAGATCAGAAATAAAGGGAAGAACTTTTGGATGTAAAGCATTTGTTAGGAAGATGCATGGTTGGATTCATTAGCAATGAATGAATGCAATAATGTGACCAAATGATGATGGTCTGGGATTGGAAATGGGAACTACAGTATACAGTACCCACGAGAGGCCTCTTTACTTGTCTTTCTGTATTAAGTGATGTTGCGTGTATATAGGATTTCATAATGTGATCCTGTTTCATTTTGAGGAGAATGGAAAACAGAGTTATACAGTATGGAAACAGATCCTTCGATCCAACCAGTCCATGTCAAACATAATCCCAAACTAAACTAGTCCCACCTGCCTGCTCCTGTCCCATATCCCTCCAAACCTTTCCTATTGTGTGCTTATCCAAATGTCTTTTAAAGGTTATAATTGTACCCGCATTCACCCTCTGGAAATTCATCCCACACGCAAACCACCCTCTGTGTAAAACATAATGACTTAGCGAGTTTTGAGAAGATTTGTAGCTCAGGTCGAGGTTCTGGATGTGAGTTTGCTCGCTGAGCTGGAAGGTTAGTTTTCAGACGTTTCGGCACCTTTTTTTTTATTTGAAAAAATATACTTTATTCATAGAATGTACAAAAAATAAAACATTTATACACCTACCCAGTCATGCAAGCCACTCCGGGCTACCCGGGGGTACGTACACCAACTAAAGGAAAAAAAAACAAAACAGAGAAAAAAAAACAAAGCAAAGAAACCGCCCCGGCAGTCGTCACCCCGCACAGTCCCAGTTGGCCCCCTGACCAGTTGGGGAAGGCGCCAGCTGGGCCCAGTTACCAGATAGGATTCTTTTCCCTTTTCTGGACGAGGGGGCTCATACGGTGGTCTTTCCCCACCGCGCCTTGGCGGCGGCTGCCCCAAGCTTTAGCGCGTCCCTCAGCACGTAGCCCTGGACCTTGGAGTGCGCCAGTCTGCAACACTCGGTCGGGGTCAGTTCTTTCAGCTGGCAGACCAGCAAGTTGCGCGCAGACCAAAGAGCGTCTTTCATCGCATTGATGGTCCTCCAGGCGCAGTTGATGTTGGTCTCGGTGTGCGTCCCCGGAAACAGCCCGTAGAGCACGGAGTCCCGCGTCACGGAGCTGCTCGGGACGAACCTCGACAAATACCACTGCATCCCCCTCCAGACCTCCTGCGCATAGGCACACTCCAGAAGGAGGTGATCAACAGTCTCGTCCCCCCCGCAGCCACCTCGAGGGCAGCGTGCGGTGGTGCAGAGATTCTGGGCATGCATAAAGAATCTCACTGGCAGAGCCCCTCTCACCGCCAGCCAAGCAATGTCCTTGTGCTTGTTTGAAAGTTCTGGCGATGAGGCATTCTGCCAAGCGACTTTGGCAGTCTGCGTGGGGAACCACACGACGGGATCCACCCTCTCCTTTTCCCGAAGGGTCCTGAGGATACTACGTGCTGACCACTGCCTGACAGCCTTGTGGTCAAAGGTGTTTCCTTTCAAAAATTTCTCCACGAAGGACAGGTGGTACGGAACGGTCCAACTACTCGGAGCGTTCCGCGGCAACGAGGCCAGGCCCATCCTTCGCAACACCGGGGACAGGTAGAACCTCAGTAAGTCGTGACACTTGGTGTTTGCGTACTGAGGATCTACGCACAGCTTGATGCAGCCACACACAAAGGTAGCCATCAGGGCGAGGGTGGCGAGACGTTGCGGCACCATTCTAGGTAACATCATCAGTGAGCCTCCGATGAAGCGCTGGTGTTATGTTCCACTTTCTATTTATCTGTTTAGGTTTCCTTGGGTTGGTGATGTCATTTCCTGTTCTTTTTCTCATAATTTACATAATGACCTTTATAGGATTACTAGTGTTAAGAGACAGTGCTCGAACTTAAGGTTATTGCCTTGAGTTCATACAGATTTGGTCTATGTAGTTCAGAAATAGGACTGGGAATAGAATGTTTTTCTAATTTTTTGGCAGTTTGGCAGGTAATTGATCCATAATCTGTGGTTGAGTTAGTGGACATTGAGAGGTTTCGAGGAGACAAACTAAAGATGCGATAAGTTTGACAAATTTGTGCACTTTGTTTTGAAGAATTGACTGTATGTAGATTCATGGATTGTAGCACGTAACATTTGGTTATAATAGACTCCAGTTCAGGGATTTTGAAAGAATATAAGGTTCAGAGAACAGACCATGCCAAAAGGTGTTAGGTGGCAACATTCAGTTTTACCATGCGACAGAGCCGGGACTTATTGTAAAGTTTCCAGTTGGTCAGCTCGTCATTGAGAAAGCAGCTCCTGGTTCTCGTTTGGTTGGAGCACTTAGCTGCACATTTGGGAAAGCAGCTGAAGTCATAGAGATCCGCGGCACAGAAAGAAAGGCCCTTTGGCCCATCGAGTCTGCACTGGTCAAAAGAACTACAACTATTCTGATTCAATTTTCCAGCACTTGTGTGCATAGGTGTCACCAGTAGACATCTAAATACTTATTTAACATTCTACCCATATCATCCTCACAGATAGTGAGTTCCACTTTCCCTCCACCATCTGGGTGAAACCATTTTTACTCACATCTCCTCTAAACCTTCTGCCCTTTACCTTAAGCCTATTCTTCTGGTCATTGATCCCTCCACCAAGGGGAAGAAAGTTTCTTCCTATCTGTTCTCCTCAAAATCTTACACATCTCAAACATGCACCCCCATCCCCTGATCTCCAGTTGCTCTAGGGAAAACAGATCCAGACTGCTCAAACTCTTCACGACTGAAACTCTCCACCCCAGGCAAAACCCTGGTAAATCTCTCTCTTTACCCTCTCCAATGTGAACACATCCTTCCGGTAGCATGCAATCAAGTCAAATTGCCGAAGTCTTGACCCACGGGGCTGCTCTGTCTTTGGAGAGACAACTGGCGGTGCTTTAAACTGTGGACCACCATACCTCAGGCGAGGGGAGAAATTGAAAAGGAGAGACATTCATGGGAACTTTAGCCAGAATAGGAATTGAACCCATACTGCTGGCTTCACAAACCAACTGTCCAGCCGCCCAGCCAACTGAGCTAAGCCTACCCCCAGTGAGGGGACTGGAACTGCACGCAATGCACTCCTGTGACAAAACAAAGATTTTACACAGTTCCAGCATAAACTCCCTTAAACTCCATGCCTCAACTAACAAAGGCAAATACCCCACATTATGCCTGTACTACGTTATCCTCCACCTCTTCTAACTTAAGGGAGTAGTGCACATGAGTGCCAAGGTCCCTGTGATCCTTGTTGCTTCTCAGGGCCCTACTGTTCGTTATATATCCCCGTGCCTTATTTTGTCTGCTCATTTTGGGCCTCGGCCCGAAACGTCAGCTTTCCTGCTCCTCTGCTGCTGCTTGGCCTGCTGTACACATCCAGCTCTACACCTTGTTATCTCAGATTCTGCAGCCACTGCCGTTCCTACTGTCTTATGCCATATCCCCTTCGTGGTTCCCTCATCTGCTTGTGTTGCTGCTGGATGGCCCTGTTTTTCAGAATGAATTCATGAAGCGGCAGAGAGATGGAGTGGGAACTTCCAAGAAATTCTGCGGGTTTGTGAAAGTGGTAAGATTGCTGGCCGTGTGTGTCAGGAGCTGTGAGGGCTTTAGAGGAAGCATGCCAGCATTAGTATTTCAGCACAGCTTGAGTAAGAGGAGGATGTAAAAAGCCAAGGGGAGTTTGTAGTTTGGCGAAGATCTGCAGTTCTGATGGTGAGCAAACCCAGGAGTGCAGCTGGAGTCCACTGAAGGGTGAACCCAGGACAGGAGAAATAGGAGCATTCATTAAGGCAGTGCAAGATGGAGCGGCTTTTCAGTGGAAACTTTCACACCAGATCAGTGGAAGAATTGTAACCCTGAGTGCAGCTTGAATAGGTATCGTTGTCATACATATGTGGGGGGGAGTTGCTGAGAAACGTTCATTGACCGCATTTGCTATTTGGTAAGCAGAGTTCGAAGACATTGTATTCCCCATGTTTCCCTTGGATGTTAGAAATAGATTTTAAGTGTATTGCAAACCGTGTCACTGTTCGAATTGGTGGAAACTTGTTGCTTTATTCCCTTTGTAAATTCACTGGATCTCAAGCCTGGAGGGTCCGCTGCTGAGTATATTCAAGGAAGCAAGTGATAAACTGTTAGATATTTAAGGCGTCAAGGAGTATGGAGAGAAAGCACAAATATATTATCGAACTAGAGGACGAGCCTTGGTCATTTTGTCTGTTTTGAAAACAAAAGTTACCGATCCCTTACCAAGTCAGAGCACACTAGTTTGGTGATTCTGATTTGATTCAGAGTTTGTTGTCGCATGTACTGAAGTACAGGAATGCAGTGAAAGGTTTTTAATGTGGAAACCACCTTGGGTACAATTATGTAGGTACAAAAACTTAAGAACAAGGTGGAAAGACATAAGGAACAATGTTGGAAGTTAAACATTATAGCCCTTCTTGTTATTAAGCCTTCCTTAAGTGCTTAGCCACACCAGGACTGCATTTCCTACAAGGGCTTGATCTCCTCTGCTTTGGCTCGCTTTTCCTCAATGCTGGCTCAATCTCCCCTGCTCCCATCCTTGCTGCAGACATTGGGGGGAACCTCCATTGTGTGTTGGGCTCACTCCTGGGATCTCCGACCGCCAAAGCCCAGATCCGGGTGCCTGTTCTGGGCCTCGGCCTCGCCTTCGCTGCAGGCAGCGGTCTCTGCTTCAAGCTGCGCGCTGGGCCTCGGGAATTTACCCAGGATGCCAGGACAGGCCTCTCCCACTGCCCCACCCCACCCAACCCCTCAGCAACTCTATCGCACCGGACATCTAGTCAATGGCTGAATTCAATAAATCCCATGCTGCTTCTCTCCAGAAGGTAAGTTAGTAGGAGAAAGAACGTAAAAAAACCTAGAATCTTAAAAAAAAATGACAAAAGAAGAATAAGAAAGGGAAGAAGACCGGACAGAGTGGATGAGCCTACTCTGTTGCCATCTTGCAGGGATGTTGACTGCCGTGAGGCCATACTGAGACCGCGCGCTACCACTGATGCCATTGCTGCATTCAACAAGAGGTAAGTAAAGTAAGATATTTTAAAAATGAGGAAAAAAGGAAACAAAATGAAAAGTGGGGAGAGCAGGCTCAGAGCCCTACTCCACTGCTATCTTGTCTGCGATCAAAATATAACCTGGGCTTTCTCCATTGTTGGCCATGCAAATTAGCCATTCGTGTCTGAAATTATGTGGATATTTGGGCAGTATTTGTTGATGCAGCCGATTGTTTTCACAGATTCCGGTTCTGCTTTCGTTGAGCGCTTGAAAAAGTGCGACGATCACCAGCTGTTCCAGTTGATAAAATTCTACCAGGACAGACTAGAAGAGGTGATCGAAGAAGGAACAGAGGGACTCAGTCTCATGCTTAAAGAAAAGGGATGTTTCAGTGACCAAGAGCATCACGTAAGTCTAAAAACCGTGCAGCTGTGCCAGATCCGTTCACGTGCCAGTGAAGTTGGTTTTCCTCCTATTAATAATTCTCGTTCCGTTTTACTCTTTTCCAAATCTAACCTAAGCCTCACTTTACTGCGGTTGTCATCCGCAGTTCAAAATTGCACCTTTCCTGCCACTTGAGCTTTGACTTTCTGCGATTCTGTTTCTGCGGAGATTGCTAAGTGTGACAGCGACAAGGAAATACAAGAAGCAAATAGATCATATCAGCCAGTAATCTCATTTCATGTTGGGCACTGAAGGACAAATCTGAATTTGGTTGGTTCACATTAATTTGCTTTTAATGATTGAAACAAGCTGTGAATGGAGTTTTCAGTCTCAGTTCCAAATAAGCCCATTCTGCGTTCTCTGGCCAGAAAAAGGCTGGGAAATTCCTTCATTGAATCTTTCCCTTCTAATTTCGTGTTTACTTTCCACTGTGCTTCTAAATATACTCTTTATTATTCTGCACAGAAAGTCACTGAGCTCTTGGAAAAGGGAAACCAAGCAGACAGTTCCAAACTTCTTTTAAATCTGGTGATGGAGAAAGGCTCTCAAGCAAGGAGGATGATGTGGGAGTTCTTTGCGAAACAATGCGATGAGCATCCAAAGTTAGATAAAATGTTGAAAGAATTAGAAGACCTTGGTACAGTGAAATCACACAAGTAATTTATTTTCAGATTCAGACACTGCTAACCGCAAACCGATCTGACCTCATGAAATGTAATTGCTTTCAACAGGATCTGATTCATTCGATTGCATGAACATTGGCCAAGATTTAACTGAAATGCCCAGCCAACTGAAAGGTAAAGAATGAAATAGATACTGCACATCGTTTATTTAACTTGTGACAATTAGGAAGTCTATTAATGCGTCCATTTGCTTCGAGAAATTGTCAGATTTTGTGAATCATGTAGAGGCTGAGCGAACATGAATGAAAGATGAATGATTTCGCAGTCAAGTTTTCAGTGTGCAAACAGTGTAAAATTCATGTGATTTCTAATACTCTGTAACCATCTGGAGAGGGTATTCTTTCAGCATTTTCATTAGCTGAATGGTTTTCACCAGTTAAGCATCACACAATATGAAACCTTGTCCGTACCTGGCAGGATGCTGATATACTAACACTGTACACACCTAGTGGTATCATGATTTCAAGCTCTGTACACACTTGACAGGACCCTGATTCACTGCCATCCTGATGATAGAAATGCGGGTAGCACTGAGATAATCTGCAAGAAACCTCTTATACCATCAGTTTATTTCCTTGCCCATTCACAGTCTGTCCCTGTATGTGTACACAATTCCCTAGTTAACCTGTTTAAGTCCTTACTGACAATTGTGCAGAATGACAGACTTCTGTTGAGAGAATGAAGGGTTTGAGGAATGAGGAAATAATGTCGAAATATTGAGTACCAAAAGTGGAGCAAAGAAGATCGGCTTTTCCTGACAAAGAGGTGAGAATTGGTGTTGTGCAGAGGTATTGAAAAATGCTAGGACTGCATTTATTCACATAGGTGAATGTAGTGGTGATGGTGGTGAGGCCATGGAGAGATGTGTGCGCTTAACTTAAGAGTCATCGTTGATTGCAGTAGTTTATTGCACTGAAGAGCCCATGTCAGGTCCCCCGTGGAGCAGTCCAGAAAGTGTCGCTCCATTTCTTAAAAAAGAAAACTTGCGGGATGTGGGTTTTGCTGGCTGGCCACCATTTATTGTCCGTCCCTAGTTGCCCCTTGGAGGTGGTGGTAAGCTGCCTGTTTGAACAGCTGCAGTTCATCTGCTGTGGGTTGACTCTCAATGCCCTTTGAGAAGGAATTTCAGAATTTTGATCCAGTGACAGTGAAGGAGCAGTGATCTATTTCCGAGTCAGAATGGTGAGCGCTTGGAACGGAACTTGAAGGTCATGGTGGGAGAGAGATCAACAACTGCACCTCACAGTGGCAGACCATTTCAACTCCCCCCTCCCATTCCTTAGACGACATGTCCATCCTGCGCCTCCTGCAGTGCCACAACATGCCACCCGAAGGTTGAAGGAACAGCACCTTATATTCTGCTTGGGAACTCTGCAGCCCAAAGGTATCAATGTGGATTTCAAAGCTTCAAAGTCTCCCCTCCCCCTACTGCATCCCAAAACTGGCCCAACTCGTCCCTGCCACCCCAACGTTTCCTTCCTCCCACCTATCCCCTCCTCCCACCTCTAGCCCCACCCCCATCTCCTAACTACTAACCTCATCCGCCTCCTTGACCTGTCTGTCCTCGCTGGACTGACCTATCTCCTCCTTAGCTCCCCATCTACACTCACCTTTACTGGCTCCATCCCCGCCCGTCTCCTCTCCACCTATCTTCTCCCCTGTCCATCTTCTACCCGTCTCCCCATCTCTCTCTCTTTATTCCAGAATCCCCTTCCCCTCCCCCATTTCTGAGGAAGGGTGTAGGCCCGAAACGTCAGCCTTCCTGCCCCTCTGCTGCTAGGCCTGCTGTGCTCATCCAGCTCTACACCATGTTATCTTTGAAGGTCATGGTGTTCCCATAAATCTGCTGCCCTTATCCTTCAAGGTGGAAGTGGTCATGGGTTTGGAAGTTACTTTCTGAGGATGTTTGATGAATTTCTGAAGTGCATCTTGTAGATAATATGCACTGCTGCTGCGTTCCATGGACATCGTAGCCACAAGTTCATTTCCTCCAAGTCCCCTTCCCATTTCCTTTTGAAGTGTGTCCAATTTTGGGCCCCACACCTCAGGAAGGACATACTAGCCCTGGAGCATATCCAGCAGAGATTCTCACAGATGATTCCTGGAATGGTAGGTTTAATGTATGATGAATGGCTAAGGATCCTGGGGTTGTACTCATTTGAGTTTTGAAGATTGAGGGGAGACCTAATAGAAACTTACAAGATAATGTATGTCTTAGAGGGGGTGGACGCTGGGAAGTTGTTTCCTTAGGCGGGGAGACTAGGACCTGTGGGCACAGCCTTAAAATTAGAGGGGGTAAATGTAAAACGGAAATGAGACAACATTTCTTCAGCCAGAAAGTGGTAGGCTTGTGGAATTCATTGCCACGGAGTGCAGCGGAGGCTGGGACGTTGGATGCCTTCAAGGCAGAGATCGACAAATTCTTGATCTCAGAAGGAATCAAGCGCTACGGGGGGAGTGCAGGGAAGTCGTGTTGAAATGCCCATCAGCCATGATTTAAATGGCAGAGTGGACTTGATGGACCGAATGGCCTTACTTCCACTTCTATGTCTTATGGTCTTAAGTGACCAAGATTTGGATATGGGTAACAGAGTTTTTAGATGAACTGAATTTTATGGAGGGTACAAGCTGTAAAGTTGGCCAGCAGAGCATTGAATAGCCTAGAGGCAATGGAGTTCTTTTTTTTAAAACAAAACAAGGAGGGTCCAGCTGGAACAGCTGATCAACTGTGACAGTGGCCGAGATTGGTGAAATTGAGATGGTGGATGCAGATAACCTTGGTGATTGAATGGCTGCGGGATTAGTAATTTAAGGTCTGGAGTGATGCTGTTTGGAACTTCTGTCATAGTCACTCACCCACTCTCTCTTAGTCTGCATGTTACCCAAAAATCTAACCCAATAACAGAGAAACTCCTCACTAGTCAGATTGACCATACATAGAATGTAGACCTGTACAGCATAGGGATGGGCCCTGCAGCCTCTGATGTTGTGCCAAACATGACGCTAAGTTAAACTACTTTTTTCCGCCATCCTTGGTCCATATCCCTCCGTTCATTAAATATTCATCTGCTTATCTAAAAGCCTATTAAACACCCCTATTGTATCTGCCTCCCACCGCTACCCCTGGCAGTGCGCTCCACAATCCTGCCACACTGTGTTTTAAAAAAAAACTTGCCCCTAACATCTCCTTTGAATTCCTCCCCTCTCACCTTAAATGCATGTCCCCTAGTATTAGACATGTCAACTTTGGGGAAAAATATTCTGACTGTCAACCCTATTTATGCGTCTCATAGATGCCATTTTATAGACGCCAATCAAATCTCCCCTCAGCCTCCACTGCTCCACCTCGCTGATGTGCAGTGCCTTACTTCCAGTGACAAAGGTTAAATTGCCATGTGACCTTCCATTTGCAGCTGGAAAATAAACCATGTCAATACTGTGATTGAAGATAATAAAATGTGAGGCTGGATGAACACAGCAGGCCAAGCAGCATCTCAGGAGCACAAAAGCTGACGTTTCGGGCCTAGACCCTTCATCAGAGAGGGGGATGGGGAGAGGGAACTGGAATAAATAGGGAGAGAGGGGGAGGCGGACCGAAGATGGAGAGTAAAGAAGATAGGTGGAGAGAGTATAGGTGGGGAGGTAGGGAGGGGATAGGTCAGCCCAGGGAAGACGGACAGGTCAAGGAGGTGGGATGAGGTTAGTAGGTAGCTGGGGGTGCGGCTTGGGGTGGGAGGAAGGGATGGGTGAGAGGAAGAACCGGTTAGGGAGGCAGAGACAGGTTGGACTGGCTTTGGGATGCAGTGGGTGGGGGGGAAGAGCTGGGCTGGTTGTGTGGTGCAGTGGGGGGAGGGGACGAACTAGGCTGGTTTAGGGATGCAGTAGGGGAAGGGGAGGTTTTGAAACTGGTGAAGTCCACATTGATACCATATGGCTGCAGGGTTCCCAGGCGGAATATGAGTTGCTGTTCCTGCAACCTTCGGGTGGCATCATTGTGGCAGTGCAGGAGGCCCATGATGGACATGTCATCTAGAGAATGGGAGGGAGAGTGGAAATGGTTTGCGATTGGGAGGTGCAGTTGTTTGTTGCGAACTGAGCGGAGGTGTTCTGCAAAGCGGTGCCCAAGCCTCCGCTTGGTTTCCCCAATGTAGAGGAAGCCGCACCGGGTACAGTGGATGCAGTATACCACATTGGCAGATGTGCAGGTGAACCTCTGCTTGATGTGGAATGTCATCTTGGGGCCTGGGATAGCGGTGAGGGAGGAGGTGTGGGGACAAGTGTAGCATTTCCTGCGGTTGCAGGGGAAGGTGCCGGGTGTGGTGGTTTTGGAGGGCAGTGTGGAGCGAACAAGGGAGTCACGGAGAGAGTCTCTCCGTGACTCCCTTGTTCGCTGACCACTCTCTCCGTGACTCCCTTGTTTGCCTCCCCCTCTCTCCCTATTTATTCCAGTTCCCTCTCCCCATCCCCCTCTCTGATAAAGGGTCTAGGCCCGAAACGTCAGCTTTTGTGGTCCTGAGATGCTGCTTGGCCTGCTGTGTTCATCCAGCCTCACATTTTATTATCTTGGATTCTCCAGCATCTGCAGTTCCCATTATCTCTAATACTGTGACTGAGTTTGTTTTGTTTTTAATGATTGTGTAACTTGCATCGAGAACCACTTTTCTGTCTGTTCTAATTGAAGATGCTGAAGTGAAGCACAAAGAAGGGCTGCGGGAACAGACTGAATTGCTGAGAGTGAATTCGACTTTGAAGAAGGAGAAGGTGAAGATTTTCCAGCTGGTTGATCATTATGCCGAGCTGTCGATCATTTGTACGCCACGGGATGTCCAGCTTGTGGAACACGAGCTGCTGGCAAGAAGCCGAGAGCACGATGTGTGGAGGGAGAAACATCTCCGCAAAGAAATGACTAAAATCCAACCTGATCAGCTGTTCCAGGCCAATTCTCCTGCATCCCAAAACAAACCTGGGATCTCGTCAGCACTTAGTGGAGTCCAAGGCATTGGAAAGACAACAATGGTACAAAAAATTGTTTATGACTGGGCCACAGAGAAAATGTACCAGCAATTTCAATTTGTGTTCAGTTTTAAATTCCGGGACTTGAACTCTATTAACTGCACGATAAACTTGAGGGATCTTATTCTTACTTTCTATCCCTACTTTGGGAATGTTCTGGGGGAGCTCTGGAAGAGTCCAGAAGGATTGCTGTTTATATTTGACGGCTTGGACGAATTTAACGGCAGTCTCAACTTTGACAATCCAAAAATGATGGAACCTCAGACGTTCTGTGCAGATCCGGAGTTCCAGTGTGAGGTGTCTGAAATTGTGTGCAGCTTAATCCAGCACAGGCTGCTCCCAGGATGTTCAGTTCTGGTGACCAGCCGTCCCACGGCATTGTATTTGTTGGAAAAGGCGGGGATCGGTGTCTGGGCTGAAATCCTGGGAATGGTTTGTGATGAGCGGAAGGAATACTTCAACAAGATTTTTGAAGATCAGGCTGTGGCAGCAGCTGTTGTCAGACACTTACAGGAGAATGAGATCCTGTATCCCCTGAGCTACAACCCTTCTTACTGCTGGATCCTTGGTTTATCACTGGGTCCCTTCTTCACACAAGGAGATGGGACGCAGCAGGAAATTCCCAAGACCATCACCCAGTTGTACTCTCACTATATTTGCAACATGCTGAAAAGCCATGGCCAGCAGATTGAAAACCTCCGTGATGTGTTTCTGAAGCTTGGTGAGATGGCCTTTGCAGGGATTTCAGAGAAGAAGGGTGTTTTTAGAAGTGAAGACTTGATCAAATACAATTTGCAACCTTCCCAATTCCTGTCTGGGTTCCTGATGGATCTTTTGGGAAGAGATGAATCTGCACAGAGTGTGGTGCATGCATTCCCACATCTCACCATCCAAGAGTTTGTGGCTGCACTCGCACAGTTCCTGACTCCCGAACCAAAGGACATTGTGAAGCTCCTCAATGAAGCTCAAAGCAAGGAAGGCGGGAGGTTTGAGATTTTTCTCCGTTTTGTTGCTGGCCTCTCCTCTCCGCAATCAGCTCAGCCCCTGGAGGAGTTTTTGGGTCCGTTTCTTAAACAGACAACCTCCCGAGTGACGGACTGGGTGAAGGAGAAGGTTAATGGACAGCTTGTAAACACAAAGAATAAAATAGGGAAAAGGAACCATATGAATACGCTACACTACTTGGCTGAGTCTCAGAATAAGGTGCTGGCTCAGTCCACAGTCGGATCTGTAGAGACATTTAAGTTTTGTGGGTTGCGACTGACCCCAGTTGACTGTGTTGTCTTGTCTCATGTCATTGGACTCTGCAATACAATAAAACACCTCAATCTGGAGAACTGCTTCATCCAGTATGAAGGATTACAGCGACTGGGCCACATAGTACACAAATGCCGCGAGTTGAGGTAACTTTTTTTGGTCTCAGCAGTCAGGATTGTGTATCTCCTACATAACAGAGGGAAACGAATAAGATGCAGCAGAGAAGTTGTCAATGATCAGAGGATCAGGTTGTAGTGCCCTTAAGAATGGGGAAATCTAAAATAATCCTAGTGACGCAATAGAGATAACAAAGTGTGGAGCTGGAGGAGCGCAGAAATTTCTGAAGAAGGGTCCTGACCTGAAACATCAGCCTTCCTGCTCCTCTGTTGCTGCCTGACCTGCTGTGTTCATCCAGCTGTACACTTTGTTATCTCAGATTCTCCAGCATCTGCAGTTCTTACTATCGTTGTGATGCAAGAGCGTTTTGGCAGTCTCCGTTGAATCAGTAAATATAGGTCATAAAAAGGTCTGGCAAGTCATTGTGAGGCTGGTCAGGAAATTAAAACAAAATATTTTTTTCCTGTCTATCATTTCAATTTTTCAATGGACAGAAACGCCAAGGCTTTTTAAAAAATTCCTGCATTGTTTTAAATGAAGTGTGTCTTGCCAAGTGCTTAGTTACCTGGACTGAGAATATTGGGGAAATGAAATATTTTTGTGCTGTAATTATTTGCAAGCATTTGCAATGTGAACATAAGATGCAATATTTAGCAAATGAAAATTGCCAATTGCAAAGGCTCCGATTGAATGACTTGTGGGACAGTGTTCCCAGCGTGCACAATGGTTAATGGTGAGGCTGTACACAGGGGATAGTGAACTTGGAAATCTCCTGTTACCGACTGCTCCAGGTGGGCACCAGGCAAGGAAAGAGTTATCGCCAAAACCTCCTGGGCTAGGGCTATACCTGAAATAAATAGTGAACTAGCTTTTTAGGGAATACTTGAGAACCTCCTGTCAACCTACATAGAAATCGTACAGTGGGGGAGCAGGCCATTTGGACCATCGAGTCTATACTGACTCTCCGAAGAGCATCCCACCCAGACTCTCAACTGATCGAGCAGCTCTGAACTGAGCGTTCAGGGGACACTGGACTATCAGAAGTGACAGTGTTGTATTTAATAATCTATATCCTCATGGGGCCCTACATGTCGCCAGTCTGCTATTGGGACTCAGTGGGGCGATCCACCCTGATGTCACCAAGAATGTAAAAGCACGTGTTTAAAAAATGTGCTGTCTACCCAGTGAAATGACAGCACAGGACTACTTGCATGCCACACATTGGAGGCAGTGTGTGATAGACAGGGCAAAGTGATCCCAAAACCAACAGCTAAGAGTTCAGCTATGGAGTTCTGCCCAATTCACTTATGAATGGTGGTGGGCAATTAAGCAGATTGTTTCGGGTGGAAGCTCCTCATTCTCAACAAGTGCAGCACATCGGTGGAAAAGATGAAGCTAAAATATTTGTGTCTGTTTTTAGTCAGAACTGTTGAGCAGATGATCCATCTTCTCCTGACTTCCCACGCATCACAAATGCCAGTCTTCAGCCGATTTTGTTCGCTCCACATGACCACAAGGAACAGCTGAAGGCACTGCATTGAATCTGTGAGGGCTTTGGGCCTTGACAACATCTGGCTAGTGTATTAAAAGCATCTGGTCCAGTCCTACCAATGCCCCTAACGAAAACACTTCAATACAGCTGATAGCTATATGGCAATGTCGAAATTTGCCTGGAAACTCAGGACAAATGTAACCCAGTTATTTAGTGCTCTTACTCTTGCTTTCTTCTTGCATTTTAATTCATTGATAATAAATTATCAGAGTTCAAAATTTGCTCTTGCTTCTGGCAGAACATATATTTTCCTAGACTCTCGCTTTCAGCATGTTTCATTGCTGGTTTACTTTGTTGGGGGGGTTTGTTTTATTTTTCCCCCTGTTTTCCCAAGTTCAGCCCTCAAAACCGGATTTTTTCCAATCAGAGACAATCCCTGTCTGTACCATGTAAATGTCCTCCTCATTCAATATTTGAAGCCTGTGGTATGGCATCGTGTCACAATAACCTTAAACTTTCCGAACTTCTGTTAATGCTATCTGCCCTGGTTCAGTCCCCAACCCCCAGCTACTTTGGGCCTATTTCAAGATTAGGTGAGGAATTAATCCTTCACACATTGTGTGAATTTGGTTCCTTTATCCTCTTCATTCATCTCTTCTGGCTAGTCAATATGAAGGAAATGGAAATTCAAAATGTTTCCTACTTAATTTGTTGACTTAGTTCCCAAATGTTTTATATTGTCCTTGTACTCTTCCACTATAAGGTGGTTTGCACACCGCTTCAATAACAGTGGCCACTCATTTCCATCCATAAGGATTGTATTTCTGTTTTCCAAATGGCCGCAGAACTTGTTTATAAATTGCCATTTTGTTTCCATAATAAGCACATTTACAGCTCCTGCTATATTTTCATCAGAATGTTACATTCTGCAATGCATAATTGATTATCTCTCCTGACTTTTATGTAGTCTTATCTAAGTAAACCCAATTTAGCTTTTGTTCATCTATGTACTGATATTTGCAATTCCCCCATTTTGGTATTCATAAAATAATAGAACTCATTCGGTGTGGAAGCAGGCCATTTGGCCACTGAGTTCTCATTGACCCTTTGACCCACCGTCTCCCTGTCACCCTGTATTTCCCATCGCTAACCCACTTGGCCTGCACATCCCTGGAGTCTGTGGGCAATTTAGCATGGCCACTCCACCTAACTTGTACATCTTTGGAGGAAATCCACGCAGACTTAACATAGGCAGTCACCCAAGGCTGGAATTAAACCCAGGTCCCTGACTCTGTGAGGCAGCAGTGCTAACCACTGAGCCAATGTACCATCTCATGTGCATTGCTGAACGAGCTGCTCACCCCACTTTTAGGAGCAGTTCCTCTTGTTTTAATTTCAGCCTTTCTACCGATCATCTACGCCGGAACATGGGATCCCATCGCATTTTAAGTTGTTAATTCCTTCAGTGAAGGAGAAGACAGAGTTAACATTTCGGTCCCGGTGATCCTCCCTCAGAACTGATGGTGGCTGGGAAAACGTCAGTTTGTATGCAGTAAATAGGGAGGTCGGTAGGGAAGGAGTGAATGATAGGATAGAGCCCAAAGAGAGAGAAAGACAGTCGGACAGACACGGGACGTGCTAACGATCAGGCTGGGAGGGTGAATAGTTGTTCCTGGGGACTGTTTGTGACTGTTGTTAATCATTAACAGTCCACAAGGCTGGAATTAAACCCAGGTCCCTGGCAGCGTGAGGCAGCTGTGCTAACCACTGAGCCACTGTGCCATCTCATGTACGTTGCTGAATGTTTGCGACTGTTGTTAGTTGAAACGTTAACTCTGTTTTCTCCTTTACAGATGCTGCCAGACTTGCTGAGCTTTTCCAGCAACTTTGTTTTTGTTCCTGATTTACGGCATCTGCAGTTCTTTTCGTTTAAATTCCTTCAGTACAGTTCCTTCCATGTCTTTCAAAAATGAGCTTACCCTCACCTCATCAGCTCACTAGCTACCCTTTAATTCTTTTGAGCCAACTGCTTTGTCAGATGTTATTGACCGCGGCAATAATCTAGAAATTATTACTCTCTCAATCCAGCTTTTAACTTTGTTCCGAATGCATTATGTTCCCCCAGCAGGATCTCCTCCCTGTTCCTACCTGTGCCCTCTGTGCCAACATGAGCCACCAGAAATTGAACATCTCTCTCCCTTTCCGGATGAGAGATCCCTTACCGTGGCACCTGGGAGCTAACGCACCCTACTAGATCCTGGCGAGTCACTGCAGTGGACGTTGTCTGTTTTCTTTTTGATAGAATCCTCTATCACTGCTATATGTTTATTCAGGTTTTCCATTCCTGGGCAATCTTTAAGGTCACAGTGCCTTAGTGTGCATTGTGGCAGTCTTTGTACCCAGTATGTTGTAACTGTTGGTTGGGGAAGTCCCTGGAGATCCATCAACCTATCCCAAGTTGTACATATCTTACCCAGCACTGCGCTTCCCATGACTGAACTCCTCTCAAGTGTGATTATGTTCCAGATAAAACAGTTCAGAAGTTTCTCTCTCCACCCTCCATTATCACATAATCCCTACAGTTTGGAAGCAGGCTGTTCAGCTCATTTGAGTTCACACCGACCCTCCGAAGAATGTCCCACCTGGACTCAATCCCCACCCTGTCCCTGTAACCCTGCATTTCTTATTGCTAATTGGGCTAGCCTGTGCATCCTTGGACACGATGGGACAATTTTAACACTGCCAATTCACCTAGCTACATCTTTGGACTATGGGAGGAAACTGGAGCATCTGGAGGAGGCCCGCGCAGCAATCCCCCAAGGCTGGAATTAAACCCAGGGCCCGAGAGCTATGAGGCACCCAACCGCTGAGCCACTGCGCTACCTGTAAAGCTTTAGGATGTTCCTACCTTTGAGTCAGTGTGACAAAAGGCAGGTATTTCCTGATAATATGGAGTCTGAGATATCTGCTGTCCACAACTTCTCTTGGATGACAGTCAGACCATTTCTTAGTTTTAAAGAATACCCATTAATCATTTCTGATTTCCTGTTACCCTGTGCTCTGATTTTTTTAATGAGAATCACTGAATGTAATGAGGAGTTGTACAGAGTCAGATTAATTGTCAGTGATTGTCGCTCATTTGTTGCTCATTCTTTCAGTCATTCTTTGTTTTGTTCTTTCTGTCTTTCTTTCTCTCTCTCTCTCTTCTCACCCCAGTGATTTCCCCTAACATCAAACAGAGAAAGACTGTATCTATTCATCAAAGTGTTTGTTTCTAACTTTCTATCTGTTTGTGGCTAGATTGGGGCGAAATAAGCTAGGAGATCCAGGAGTTAAATTGCTTGCTGCAGCTCTGATGGACCAAGACTGCAAAATACAGAAACTGGAGTAAGTGTCGTGCTGAGAGTTTGTTTTTCTTCTGCTACGTATTGGACACATATAAGAAATTATACATTACATGATTTACTCGGATTTCTGCTGTTCCCTTCTTGATCCCCAGGCTGAAGAGTAACGCTCTCACAGATTCTTGTGCTGAGGATCTTGCCTCTGCTCTTGTTACAAACCAGACGTTGGTGATTTTGTCCTTGAGTAATAACAAACTGGGCGATTCAGGAGTCAAACTGCTATCAGTGGCTTTGAAGAACCCGGACTGTAAAATACAGACGTTAGTGTAAGGTCAAGTTGTGGTACTCTGATTTAATTGGCAGCTGGTTATTACCAATTATGGTGTCATTGATTAAACAACAAAGCTCATGCCTTTTCCTTTACTTCTCTCTCTTTGATCCTCAGGCTGAAGAATAACTCACTGACAAATTCTTGTACTGAAGATCTAGCCTCCACTCTCAGCACAAACCGGTCATTAACGGACCTGATCCTGGGTGGGAATAAGCTAGGTGATTCAGGAGTGAAACTGTTGTCTGCAGCTCTGAGGAGCCCAGACTGCAAAATTCAGAAGCTGCTGTACGTACCAGGTTGTGAGAGATTGCATGTGTAGTAACTGGATGTCAGACAGTTTTAATTATCACCAACGATCGGGAATAGTGTACCTGCAGACATCAGATATTTACATTAACCCCTGTTGCTTCTCTTGTTCCCAGGCTATGGGATGTTGGAATCACTGATTCTTGTACGGAAGATCTAATATCTGCTCTCAGCATGAATCGAATTCTGACGGACCTGAACCTGGGATCAAATGCCTTCACAGATCGTTCGGTCCCTGCTTTCTCCCAGCTCATACAGACCTGCAGGAGTCTGAAGTGGATCTGGTGAGTGCTCATTTTAATATTCTAGGCTATAAGTAAACAATAACTTAGGTTTGTAACTTTGAGGGGTAGCACCTGTCTGAACTGTATTGAAATATTAAGTCCCAGCTGCCTGTCGTGCTGTGCAGTCAGTTTACTTTCTGTTTCATTGTTAATTTCTTTCAGGCTGGGGCGAAACCGGTTCAGTCCGAGCAAAAAGAGACACCTCAAGTTGCTGCAGAATTCCAGACCAGGACTGAGCGTCGAAGTCTGAACATTTTATTTTGTAGTTGTAACTGGTCTTGTTATGTGAACAGTTTTGGCCGATCTTCTGTCCCTCCCCTTTAATCGGCCACTGTCCGGGATTAGATCTACTTGGCTGTTTGCTCGAGCCAAACAAGTGTTGTCCACCCCACCTTCCCCCTGTTGTGATGCCAGGGGTGCAGGGTCACGGGAGTGAGTCACCTGGCACCAGGGCTCTGCTTTTGCAGGGTTTCCGGGCTTGAATGTTCTGTACTTCAACCTCTGAGGAAATGTGTGGTCAGGAAGTGTCCGACATGGGACTTAGTCTGGCCTGAAATATGATACTCAGTATTTCTGGGTTTTTATATACATTAACAGTGTCTACGCTCAGTACCCATCTCCGGTGAATATGAGCGAATTGAGAATAGGAATAGGATATATTCAGCTGGGATGATTCCAGCTTCCAAAAGCGGCCGAGCATCCTATGTCAGATCACCCCAAGCTGGGTCCACAAGCAGAGAGGAGAAATTTGCAAACTGCCAGATGGGAACCTGCTGTGGGTGTTTGTAGTTTTTAAGCACCCTGATCTTCCCGCAGTTCCGGTGCCAACATGGGAACTGGTGTTAGCCAAGGCAATTTAACTTTGCCGAATACAGTGGACTGAATTTTAAAGCAGATTCATTGTGGATTATGAGATTTTCAAAAAGAGCTGATGATTCCTGTGGAACATTCTGCGAAAATGGAGGTACTGATGAAGGGATTTGTATTAACCATATTTACGTGGCTTCATATAATGATGCACGCTTGGAAATGTTTCTAACTTTGTTAAACCTCACCTCTGCATCACGGCTTCCTGGATTCAATAAAGAAAGAACTGGTAACAGTGGTTAATGCGTGCTGTTGAATTAACCAATGCATTGTCTTAAAATGCACAGACAGGGATTTTTAATAATTTAAAAATCGACCCATCCACCACCTGTCTCCCACGAAAACCCAACCACCCACCTCAAACTCAGCGGTCATAGTAGGACGCCCTATAAGGGAGCAAAGAAGCATTTCTGTGTTTGCCAATGTGATTCCAAGGTGGTGTGTTGCCTCTCTGCTGCTTACGGTCATGAATGTAACAGCGCAGCATTCTTCTGAGGGTGAATAAGCAGATCCCCATTGGAGACAACAGCATAGGTAGGTGCAGAGATAGGCTCTCGCAGTTAGAATTTAGGGAGCTGGGTAGATAATTAACAAACAGGATCTCTGAACTAAACACAGGATTACATGGTGTCAAAGTGAGTTTAGAAATAGGATGATACGGGTAGGCTGAAAAGTTGGTGCTGGAGGGTGTGCTTTGCACTCCTGGGACTTGCTCTGGGGAAAGTTGCGCCTGAAGTTAAGTGGAGATAGTAGGAGCTGCCAATGCTGGAGAATCTGGAATAACACAGTGTAATAACATGGGGCGGCACGGTGGCTCAGTGGTTAGCACTGCAGCCTCACAGCACCAGGGACCCAGGTTCGATTCCAGCCTTGTGTGACTGTCTGTGTGGAGTTTTCACATTCTTCCCGTGTCTGCGTGGGTTTCCGTCGGGCGCTCCGGTTTCCTCCCACAGTCCAAAGATGTGCAGGCTAGGTGGATTGGCCATGCTAGATTGCCCGTAGTGTTCAGGGGTGTGTGGGTTATAGGGGGATAGGTCTGGGTGGGATGCTTCAAGGGGCAGTGTGGACTTGTTGGGCCGAAGGGCCTGTTTCCACACTGTAGGGAATCTAATCTAATCTAGAGCTGGTTGAACACAGCCGGCCAAGCAGCACCAGAGGAGCAGGGAAGTTGACGTTTCGGGTAAAGACTCTTCAGAAAATCTCAAGAAGGGTCCCTACCTGAAACGTCAGCTTTCCTGCTCCTCTGATGCTGCTTGTCCTGCTGTGTTCATCTGGCTCTACACCGTGTTATCCCTGAAGTTAAGTTCCTTGTTCTTAAGCACCTAAGTTCCTTGCAGGATGTTTTGCTACTGCTTTTGATGTTGGAGGGAGTGGTGTTGGGTGGGGCTAGAGGCAACTATCAGCAGGCATTTAGAAATCAAGAGAGAATATTTCAGTTTAATACCCATGTGCACAAAATACTATAAGATGGTCAGGATTTTTTATTTCTCATCATGGGTTGCATTCTTTTCATTTGTCATCCATTTTTAATTGCCCCCCAACTAGAGTGGTTTGCCAGTGAGCAGTTGAGAGATAACTACATCCCTGAAACGGACACACACACAGGACAGATTAGTAGGTATCAATCTCATTCTGAGCAAGCTACCTGTAACTGTGGCTAGTCTGGCTCGTCACCAGACTCCTTTTCCCTATTAGTGAAAAAGATATGTTTTTGCTACAGTTGGTGATAGTTTCAGGACATTGCTACGAAAATAGCTTTGAAGTCCAGATTAACGACTCAGCACGCTGGCAAAGTGGCTAGCACTGCAGCCTCATGGTGCCAGGGAACCATATTCCAGCCACGGGCAACTCCGTGCGGAGTTTGCACACGCTCCCTGCGTCTGCTTGGGTTTCCTCTGGGTGCTACAGTTTCCAAAAATGTGCAGGTTAGGTGGATTAGCCATGGGAAATGCAGGATTACAGGGTCAGGGTGGAGAGGTGAGTCTGGGTGGGATGCTCTTCGGAGAGTTGGTGAGCACTCGATGGGCCAAATGGCCTGCTTCTATACTGTAGGGGTCCTGTAATTGTATAAAGGGTTATGAACCAGTGTTCCCCACAACATTAATCCACCATTGAATTACTCTTCCAATCACATTGCCATGCACTACTGTCTGTTCCAGGGTGGACTATGAGAGAATGTTTCCCCTTGCAGGACAGGAACTTGAGGACTCAGTGCAAGAATAAGAGGTTATAGTTTTTGGTCTAGTTACTCTTATAAAAATTCACAATTTTAGCCAACACAGGAAAGCAAGGTAAGTTAGACTCATTGTAAACAAATTGTTTCAGCTGCAGGACTTCACTGAAGACACTGATGTTTGCAGCATCGAGATCTTCAGCTGTTTGATGTTTTTCGTGCCAACCTAACATTAGTAGTGGGATATTCACAGATGAGTGTGTATTGTTTAGATCAGCTTGCAATTCCTCAAATACTGCTGCAGTTCCTGCCTGCATGCACAATTACAGGGCAACAATCACGCTTGGGCCAATAACTGGCAAATAACATGCATGCCAGAGAAATGACAGGCAATGACCATCTGCAATAGCCATTACCTCTTGACATTCAGTTACATTACCATCTCTGAATCACCCAATTGTCAACATTCTGTGGGTTACAATTGACCAGAAACTGAATAGAATGAGTCATACAAATACTGCAGCTACAAGCATGGGTTAGATAATACGTGTTCTACAGCAAGGCCCAGTGTGATAGAATTTTCTCCACTTTTCTGGATGTCTACATCTCTAATAAGACGCAAGATGCTTAACACCATCCAAGACACAGCGGCCTGCTTAATTAGCATCACTTCCATCAGCGTTCACCCTCTCCATGCACGTTAACAGCAGTGTGTGTCATCTATGAAATGCACTGCAGAGGTTTTCTAAGACTGTTTAGAGGTTGCTTCCAATCCTACAACCATTTCATATAAAAACGAACAAATGAAACAGATATATTGGAATGCCGCTACTTGTAAGTTCCTCTCTAAACTGCCCACCATCCCAACTTGGAAATTTGTCAAATTTCTTTCAGTGTAATTGGTTCAAATTCTGGAACTCCCTTCCTGAAATCATTGTGAGTGTGCCGACGCCAAATACACTGTAGCAAGTCAAGAAGGCAGTCCACCACCTTCTCAAGGGCAGTTAGGGATGGGCAATAAGTGCTAGCCCAGCTGGTGATGCCCACATCACATGAATGAATCAAAGAAAATAGAGCTTTTAATCACTGCACTTGACCTTCAATGATATTGTCATTGAAGAATCTGAAATATGAACAAATAATGGTAGCCATTGACCAGAAGATTTCAATTTAGAAATTCTGTTACAATTCACACCTAATTCTTCAAGCATCTGTTCACTATTTACATGGTGCAATTATGTAGTCTTTTGGTAAACTGTCTTCATATGCTCATGTCATCAACAGTGCTGTCAAGCAACACCTGCTCAGTGACTCCCTGTTTAGGTTCCACCAGGACCACAAGCTCCTGACCTTGTTACAGCCTAGGTTCAAAAATAACGAAAGCGCTGAACTTGGAAATATATTGCTGTTGCTTAAGTGTTGCTGGTTCAAAATTCTGGAATTCCCTTCCTAAGGGCATTGTGGATTAACCTACAGCGCATGGGCTGCAGCAGTTCAAGAGGAGGCTCACCACCACCTTCTGAGAAGAAGAAAATCCATAACTTTGCGTGTACTCAAGTACGGGAGTACCATGTAAAGTTTAGGTTGCCTCCTGTGGTTCCCTCTTAGGCACTAAGTACCTAGGTACAAATCCTAGATACAAAAGAGGAATAAAGGGAGAAGAATTTGCCTTACCTTACAGTGATTCATTGCACAAGGTAGATATAAGACATAGTGAAAAGGATAAACATTACAGTCAGATAAACATTACATTGCAGTAGCTCAGTGCAGGGGCTTCCACACGCGGTCTGGCAAGCTGCTGACCGACTGTGCCAGACCCCAGCCCAGTAACAGTTGCCGCTCTGTTCCATGCCTCCAGCCAACTCTGCTCTGGCTCTCAGCCACTTTGTGCCACTCGACTATGCTCCAGTGCTCCTGCCTGTTCTGCTCCAGCTCTCAGCTGCACCAGGGTAAGAAAAAAAAACTTTAAAATCTTAGAAATAGAATAGACGAGGATAAAAAGGTGGGGGGTATGGTGGAGGTGGTAATAAAATGGGTGGATTGACAATCCCTGGGCTGAGAAGCCCAAATGCTGCCATTTTGTCTCAATGGCGACGAGGGACAGGAAATAAATGCAGGTTCAGTCAACGATGCCCACAATTGAATAAAAGAAAACAGTAGAGATTATCCAGAGTATATCTCACAGAAGATTAATACTTTAGACAGAGTCTGGACATATCCTCCTAGTGAAAGATGTATTTTAATCAATAATGCACCAGAAAAGATTTGACTGGTTCTTAATTTTAATACAATTGACTAATTTGTTCATAACATCTGTTTGCAATGTCTAACTGCAAACTATTTAACCTCCTAGAACAGATTTAGATAGATTCCTCTATTTTAATAAACAAAAAAAAATCAGAAGTATTTACAAGTTTATACAGAAATATAATTCACGTGAATTTCATTATTGGACAATCTTTAACAAATTCAGTGTATTCCATCAATATTTCTTTGTTCTCATAATTCACTACAGCACATGACCATCCCTGTTCAAAAACTTCCAATAACTTATTCAAGCAAAGGCTTCTTTTTTGTCAAGCAATCTAATCAATGATTGCTTGTGTCAAACAATTTTAATTTTGAGATATCCTTTCTTGATAGAATCTGTTTTACATCTTTGAGATCAAACCTCAATTTTGAGGTCACACCTCTCTGTCAAGTTGAGACTGTGCCAGGGTAAAACGTAATGAGCATAACATTCATGCTTTTTTTTTTCCAGATCGCTCCCTGAAATAGGAGTTCCTTTGAAAAAATCCAGGCCTTAATCTTGCCAGGCTCTGGGAAGTTGTATTAACCATGATAAGGTTGTCAATAAAATGGTGTTGGGGGAATGAGGGGACACTGTGAGATACACAAGGCACACTACACTATTGCCATCAAGCGTTCTCAACACAGGAACATCACGGGTTTTCCTTATTCATTGATGGGATGTGTGCTTTGCTAGCTGGGACAAAATTGCCCTTAATTCTCTATCTTGAACCATTTGTTTCTCAAATTGGAGACCTGTAACCAGTGGTGTTCCACAGGGATCTGTGCTGGGACCACTGTTGTTTGTGATATATGTAAATGGTCTGGAGGAAGGTGTAGGTGGTCTGATCAGCAAGGTTGCTGATGACACTAAGATTGGTGGAGTAGCTGATAGTGAAGGGGGCTGTCAGAGATTACAGCAGAATATAGATATACTGGAGAGTTGGGCAGATAAATGGCAGATGGAGTTCAATCCAGGCAAATGCGAGGTGATGCATTTTGGAAGATCAAATTCAAGGGCGAACTACACAGTAAATGGAAAAGTCCTGGGGAAAATTGATGAACAGAGAGATCTGGGGGTTCAGATCTAGGGTGGTCAAGAAGGCATATGGCATGCTTTCCTTCATTGGGCGGGGTATTGAGTACAAGAGTTGGCAGGTCATGTCGCAGTTGTATAGGACTTTGGTTTGACCATATTTGGAGTACTTTGTACAGTTCTGGTCGCCACATTACCAAAAGGATGTGGATGCTTTGGAGAGGGTGCAGAGGAGGTTCACCAGGATGTCGCCTGGTATGGAGGGTGCTAGCTATGAAGAGAGGTTGAATAGATTAGGATTATTTTCATTAAAAGGATGGAGATTGAGGGGGAACCTGATTGAGGTCTACAAAATCATGAAGGGTATAGACAGGGTGGATAGCAAAAAGCTTTTTCCCAGAGTGGGGGACTCAATTACTAGGGGTCATGAGTTCAAAGTGAGAGGAGGAAAGTTTAAGGGAGATATGCGTGGAAAGTTCTATACGCAGAGGGTGGTGGGCACCTGGAACGCGTTGCCAGCCAAGGTGGTGGACGCAGACACGTTAGCGTCTTTTAAGATATATCTGGACCGGTACATGGATGGGCAGGGAGCAAATGGACACAGACCGTGAGAAAATAGATGACAGGTTAGACAGAGGATCTTGTTCGGCACAGGCTTGGAGGGCCGAAGGCCCTGTTCCTGTGCTGCAGCTTTCTTTGTTTCTCTTTATTTGGTATAGGCAGTCCCAAAAGGCCAGTGAAGACACAGTCTGGGATAGAGTTGATAGCCAGAGACTATTTCCCAGGGCAGAAATTGCTAACACGAGGGGTCATAGTTTTAAGCTGGTTGGTGGAAAGTATAGAGGGGATGTCAGAGGCAGGTTCTTTACACAGAGAGTTGTGAGAGCATGGAATGCGTTGCCAGCAGCAGTTGTGGAAGCAAGGTCATTGGGGTCATTTAAGAGACTGCTGGACATGTATATGGTCACAGAAATTTGAGGGTGCATACATGAGGATCAGTGGTTGGCACAACATCGTGGGCTGAAGGGCCTGTTCTGTGCTGTACTGTTCTATGTTCTATGTTCTATGTTCTAACCCAGTAACACGGATGTGACAGCAATGTATTTCCAAGTCAGGGTGGTGAGTAACTTGGAGGGGAACTTGTAAGTGTGGATTTCCATGTATCTGCTGATCTTGCACTTCAGATGGAAATAGTCATGGGTTTGAAAATCACTGTCTCAGAATTCTTGGTGATATTCTGCAGTACGTCTTGCAAATTTTGATACTGACCATCAGTGGGAGAAGGACTACATGTCTGTGGTTATGGCATCAGTGAAATGGACGGCTTTGTCCTGGATGGTGATAAACGTCTTGAGTGTTGTTGAAGCTGCTCTCATCCAGGCGACATCAGGTCATTACTGTTTATTGTCGCCTTCTCCTGTGAAGACACTTTTCTCGTCCCCGTGATAATTCCTCCTGTGATCTTGAAAGGGCCATGTTTACTCTACTTACTCTCCCTTATCTGTCTAGAACCAGTTTACTCTTGTGTTCTTTCATCCTGAGTAGTATCAACTTTTTGGAACCCATTTAATGGTTTTGAAAGCTTTCTGAATCCTGGTATGTCTTTTGACATTATTAACTGCACATTTGATGTAATACCATTCTCAACTTCATTCACTGATGATATTTTCTGCAATTTTATTCTGAAATAGAAATTAGTTTTGGGGCATTTTGAATTACTGATTTAAATGTTTAGCATAGTCCTTCTATTGCTGGAGCTTTTGAATCATTCAAACAGCAGCCTTTGCTAATTTTTCTGTCATGCTTATAGAGGCATACAGCATGGAAGCAGACCCATCAGTCCAGCCAGTCCATACTGAACATAATCCCAAACTAAGCTAGTCTCACCTGCCTGCTCCTGGCCCAAATCTCTCTAAACCTTTCCTGTTCATGTGCCTTGCCAAATGTCCTTTAAACATTGTAACTGTGCCCAGTTCCACCACTTCCCCAGGAAGTTCATTTCTCACACAATACACACGTCAATTAAGAAAAAAATAGCCGCACATCTTTTTTAAATCTCTCCCTTCTCACCTTAAAAAATGTGCCCCCTAGTCATGAAATCCATCGCCCTAGGGAAGATACACATACCATTATCCCTGCCTGTACCCCTCATGATTTTATCAACTTCTATGCAGTCTCCTCTCAACCTCCTACACTCCAGTGAAAAAAAATCCCACCTTATATAGCCTTTCTTGATCACTCAAACCTTCAATACACAGCAACATCCTGGTAAATCTCCTCTGAACCTTTCCCAGCTTAATAATATTCTTCTTATAACCGGGCGACCAGAACTGGACACGGTATTCTAGGAGAGGTCCCATCAATATGCTGCACAATCTTTACTTGACTTCTCAAAGGACTGAGCAATGAAGGCAAGTATGCTAAACACCTTTTTATCCACCCAGTCAATATGTGAGGCAAACTTCAAAGAATTATGTATCTGAACTCCTAGGACTCTCTGTTCTACCACACAAGACTAGCCAAGGTCATATCTTTAGTTGCATAAAACCTACCCATGTTTGTTGTAAATGCAATATCTCTCATTATTCCAAATTGAATCCCAACTGCCATTTTTCAGCACATTTACCCATTTGATCAAGATCCCTTTGTAATCTTAGAACACTGCTTCTACTATGCTGCGAATTTTGGTGTCATCCACAAACTTACTAACCGTGCCTTCTACTTTCTCATCCAAATCATTTATATAAATGACAAACAAAAGAGGGACCCAGAGCCAATCCCTGTGGAACACCACTGGTGACAAGCTTCCACCCTGAAAAATAACCCCTCACCTTTAATGTCTGTCCCCTACCACTAAACCAATTATGTATCCAATTGGCAAGCTCACCCCAAATCCTATGTGACGTAACTTTTCTAATTAGTCTACCTAGTCAAAGGCTTCATTTCTGTCAAAGTAAACAATGTCTACCCCTCTGCACTAATCAATCTTTTTGGTAACTTCCTCAAAGAACTCAATCAAGTTTGTGACAGATGATGTTCCTCAATAAAAAATCATGCTGACTATCCCTCATCTAAATGTTTATAAATCCTATATTTTAAAATCAGCTCCAGTAATTTACTCACAATGCATGATAGGCTAGCTGGTGTATAGTTCCCTGGTTTTACCTCACAATCCCTCTTAAACAAAATGTGTCTTCTTTCAATTCAGTCAGAAGTTTGTACTGGATACTGGAGTGTGTTGATCCTCAGATAATTGTATTACATGGCACTTTTTAAATGTTATCACTAATTGACCCAGCCTTATTTCACAATGCTACAATGTAAAAAAAAAACAGCTTTATCTCAGTTGTTTCCATACTGTTCCAGGCAAAGGATGCAATGCATTTAACAAAATAATTTTCTCAACCAATTTTCTCTTATGCAAATTAATTAGTCTGATCTATTGGATACTCCCAACACTTGTTGAAATGAATTGATGACTAAGATCCAATTATTACTTGTTTACTGTTCTGCACATCAGAATAACTGCAATTTGACATTGGCCACCAGGATGCAGTAAAGATTTACAATGAGACTGCTGGGGTTGGAGAGTTGGAGCCAAAAGGAGAGAAGGAAAAATCTGGGGTTATTTTCTATGGAGCGCTGGGGGCTGAGGGGGTATATAGTGGAGATTTGTAAAATCATGAGAGACATGGATAGGGCGAATAGACCAGGTCTTTTCCCCAGGATAGGGGAGTCCAATAGTAGAGCGCATCCGTTTAAGGTGAGAGGCGAAGGATTTAGAGGGGACCTAAGGGGGCAACGTTTCCATGCAGTAGGTGGTGTTTGTTGGATTGAGGTGCCAGAAAAAATCACGGAGGTTGGTATAATTAAAACATTTAAAAGGCATATGGATGTGTTTATGAATTGGAAGGGTTTATAGGGATATGGGCCAAATGCTGGCAAATGGGACTACATTAATTTTGGATATCTGATCAGCATGGATGAATTGAACCAAAGGCTGTGTTTCTGTGTTGTACATCTCTCTGACTCTGATCCTAAATATCGGTAAGCTCCAACCACCCTGATCTTGCTTCGTATTCTTTTAAGCTATTAAAGATTCGCACTGCTTTGGTGCTATAATCCTTTGCTGTCATCGTTGGCTTCCTTCTTTTGAATTCTGTCCACCTTTTACAAACATTGTGCACCCTGAAAAGTTTATATCTGAAAATGCTTCTGTAATGGAGAGTGGATCCATTTATTGCTACTTTGATCATTTGTTACTGCCTCTTTTTAGAAAAGCCTCATACCTTTAATTAAATATTCTTTCTTTTCTATTCTAATTTACATTTACATTGTTCGCGGCTGCATTATTCCCATTATACTCTGTCATAGCTGAACTTCATTGCAAGTTGCTACATTGCCATGTTGCATCATTTTTTTCCCGTTTAAATGTCTAATTTTTAATGAAACTGAATATTTACCCTTTCTTTCAGTTCAAAGTTCTATTCATGGCCTTTATTATGCATTTTCCATCTTTTTAATCTCAGCTTTGTTTAAGTGAAATTCAATTCTACCTTCCTGAAATGCCCTAGAAATGAAAACCACTTCTTCCTACAATACTCTTTGAGGCACATGTTCAGGTCGTGAATTTGCTTGATTCTTCACCAGTTACTGCGGTGCTCAGTTTAAAATCCACTAATGTTTATCATTCATTGTGTTATAATTTGGGTTTGAAATCTCCGATTCTTTCAGCAGAATGTAATTCCCACCCGTGTAAGCACCACGACATCTGCGCCCTTCAAATGTCACTCCCAATTTTATTTCAAGGTACAAGGAAACACCTGTCTCCTCCCACCTTGCCCCAAAACAGAACCTTTGGAATTCCAGATTGTGGCACAGACAGATATGATCACAACATTTGAAAGACAGTTGGACAGATTACGTGAATTAGAAAGCTTCAGAGGGATATGGGCCAAATGCTGGAAAATGGAACTGGATGCATTTAGGATAATATGGCCAGCATGGAGGAGTTGGACTGCAGAGGCCAGTTTCTGTGTTGTATAACTCTATGAGAGCACCTCTCCATGTGACTGTAACGTTCGCTCTGAGTTGTGCATTCCTTTCCATTCCTCTCACTTGAGTGAATTCCTTCAGCGCGAGTGTTGAGTCAATTTGCTCAGCCTCTCTACACTTCTTCTTATTGGAGGGGAAGCAAAAGAGTTGGGAGTCACCCATCAATTCCGCACTTACATTCAACACAAGTGCAAAGTTTTTCTGTTGAAATAAATGGTTTAAAGGTCACCCACCGATGGCTGAAAGCAAAGGAGGTGATGTCATTGAATTCTTGAGTGCAATGAAAACAGAAAGTGCTAGAGAAACTCAGCATCTCCAGCAACATCTGTGGAGAGAAAGTAGAGTTAACATATTGAGTCCTGTGACAGTGGGGCAGACTCATTGGGCATTTCCTACATCTCATGGCCTTATGGATACTTTTTCAGAACTGTTCCAGCTTAGAAAAAAATTGTATGCTGATGACAGGGGACAGTGGTCAAAGAGTGAGCGGGTAGGCAGAGAAGGAAAGAAAGAGAGAGAAAAGAAAAGTCAGGCAGACAAAAAGATTGCTGATAGTAAGTCAAGGATGCAGATGAAGTAGATGGGCAATAATGAGGTGGCTGTGCTGAAAGCTACCAATGTAATAACAGGACCTGGAGTTGTGGGGGCACATGGAAGAGGGTGTTCATACTCTAAAAATCATTGAATTTGATATTGAGTCCTGACGGCTGCAGGGTCCCCAAGGAGAAAGTGAAAAATTCACTCAGCACTGTATAGGCCAGGGAACAGGGTTGTGTGTTGAAGTGGCATGCAAGTGTAAACGCAGCATCTTCATGACAAACAGAATATAGGTGTTCTGTAAAGTGATCGCCCAGTCTGTGCTTTGTCTCACCAATGAAGAGGACATCACCTTGTAAGCAGTGAATACAGTAGTCAAGTTGTGTGAGATGAAGATAAATCACTGCTGCACCTGGAAGGTGTATCTGAAACCTTGGATAGTGTGGTGGGAGGATGCCTGTGCCAACCATGATGCCCTAATTAATCTAAAAACAAACCTGCCATTTTTTGATCTGTATCCCTCTATTCCATCCCTATTCATGTACCATCTAGATGCCTTTTAAATGTCTTCAATATGTCCACTTCCACCACCTTGTCTGGTAACGCATTCCAGGCTGCTACCACTCTCTGTGTGACAAACGTCCCTCACACATCTCCCTTAAACTTTCCCCCTCTGACCTTGAACCTGTGCTCCCTTGTAAATGAAACTTCAATCCTGGGAAACAGCCTCCAACTATCCACCCTATCTATGCCTTCCATAATTTTGTAGGCCTCTATCAGATCTCCACTCAGCCACTGCCTTTCCAGTGAAAGCAATCTTAGTCTTTTTAAGCTTCCCTCATTGTTAATGCCCTGGAGGTCAAACAACATCCTGGTGAACCTTCTCTGTCCTCTCTCCAAACCTTCCACATCCTTCCAGTAGTGTGGTGACCAAAAGTGCACATAATACTCCAAATGTGGCATAAAAAAGGGTTTTATATAGCTGCAGCATGTTTTGCCAACTCTTGTAGTTCACACCCTGTGTGATGAAGGCAAGCATGCCACATGCCTACTTAATCACCTGTGTTGCCACTTTCAGGGAGCTGTGGATCTGCACGCCCAGATCAGTCTGTATGTTAATGTTCCTTAGGGTTCTGCCATTTACAAAATGATTCACGCTTAAAATTGATCCTCCAAAATGCATTACCTCACATTTGTCCGGATTAAACTCCACCTGGCATTTCTGTGCCCCAGTCACAATCTATCTACACCCTGTTGTGTACATTCACAATCATTGGCATGCTACCATACCAATGTCCGTGTCATCAGCAAAACTTTCTTATCAGGCCACCCGCATTTTCTTCCAGAACACTTATATATACCACAAACAACAAAGGACCTAAGACTGATCCCTGTGGAACACCACTAGTTATTGGTCTCCATTCTGAAAAATATCCTTCCACCACTACCCTCTGTCTTCTATGACCAAGCCAGTTTTCTTTCCATCTAGCCAGAGCACTCCGAATCCCTTGTGATTTTAGTTTCTGTACCAATGTGCCATGTGGGACTTTATCAAATGCAGACTAAAGTCCATATAAACTGCATCCATTGCCCTTCCCTCATCAATTATCCTCATTACCTCTTCAAAACATTCAATCAGCTTGATCAGACATGACCTTCCCCAGACAAAACCATACTGCCTGTCACTAATTAGTCCATTTTCCTGCAAATGTGCATGCAACATGTTTGTGAGTATCTTCTGCAAGGGCTTCCCCCCAACACAGACGTCAAGCTCATGATATGATAATATAATACCTTTCACACAAGCACCATTATTTTTTCCTAATTGTCGCCTGCTACAATTAATCAATACTCATACGCTTTCACCCTCAAACCCCAAGCTACTCCTTCTTTTTACTCTTTCTCGACTCTAATCAAGCTAATTCCATAATTTTGTCTCAATGCATTTGATCAGTGCCATCCTTAGTTAATAGTTACACCCATCCAACTTTCTGTAAGTTTCCTATCCCTTAAAGATGTTTTATAACTGTGGATAAGCAAGCATTGGTGGTTGTCATCTTGGAACCAGGTCTGAGTATTAAATACCATTTCACAATTTTCCTTTGTTTGTAATTTCTGTTCTAATTTAATCTGCATTATTAATGAAAAAAATCATCATATTGAATGTCTATATCTTGCCATCACAAGTCCTGGAGGACTCCTACTTTTCTAATCAACATGTTTAGATATGTTATTACACACCTCTGGAACAATGATATTTTTCTTTAACTTGATGTAGAAAATAACTTGAACTGATTTTTTTTGTTGAATGCTTGTAACTGGCACTAATGATGATTTCATCATTGGCTGCGTGGAGACGATGAGCATCTATAAATACTGGATTATTTTCATTGCCTCATTCATTCACCCACTAGATGCTTCACTTCTAAAAAAATCTTAAACACCAGAAGATGCAGCAACCAATTATTCTGCTGATAAAGGCCATTTATTACCCAATACTTGTGGCCATTGGTATTCCTGGTAAGCTTTTCTAAATCATTGCAGCTTGTTGGATAATGTCAATTTTTTGCAACATTTCGTCCACAGTGCTTTTAAACACTATTGCAGACCCCTCTCTCTTTTTCCTTCCAGCAAACATGCTGACAATTGTGATTCTTTGCAAAGGAAACTGCGGCCTTTCGAACTGTATCTCTGTCTACATGTTGGGCATGGCAGTAGCAGATTTGCTGATCATGATCAACAACGTGATGTTGTACCATATTATCAGTTACAACTTCCCCCTTTCGGTCCTGGCACATACTTCAATATGTAAGTTACTCCTGTATATAGCGCCTGTCACCATCGATTTGACCGTTTGGTTCACTGTTTCCTTCACATTTGACAGATGTGTAATGATCTGCTGGCAAAGGTTTAAGGCAAGGTACTGTATCAAGAGAACCGCGGTTTTGGTTATAACAAGCCTCTTTGTCATGATTATGGTAAAGAACATTCCCATCCTATTTGCATATGAACCTCAGCGAGTAATTGATAAGGTGCAGTGGGGATGTCAGGCTCGCGCAGCATTTTTCTCTTCACCTCCAGGGGCTGCATTTGCCTGGTTTCATGCTGCCTGGGTCGTCTGTCTTCCCTTTACATTAATCGCCTTGTTTAATTCTGTGACAATCAAACATGTAGTGATCGGCAGCAGAGCCCGGAGCAGTCTGCGAGGTTCCCGAGGTGAGAACCATCGAGATCCAGAGATGGAGAACCGGAGGAAATCCATAATTTTACTGTTCGCTGTATCGGGCTGTTTCTTACTGCTGTGGCTGACCTCCTTCGTTAGTTTCGCAACAATTGGACTCATAAATGGCATTTACTACAACGGGGACCGCACAAACCCTGGGTACATCGCCACGGAAATGGGAACGATGTTGAAGTATTCAAGTTCCTGTCCCAACACGTTCATTTATTCGGCAACTCAGAAGAAGTTCAGGGAGGAGCTGAAGAAGGTGCTGGAATCTCCGTGGGTGATGATTTTAAGAGTGATTCAGTACGAAGGCAGTGCAAAATAGGTCTCCATCATTTAGCTTTAGTTCAGTTTCTCACCCCGACACGGACATTTATTTTGTTTAACTGCAGCCAGATTGGAATCTCACAGGTTACTCGATGATGTTTCTAGCTCTCTTGTCATGATGAAGTCTATCTTTGACTGGGCACCCCGAAACCTGCTTCCATTTTCCCAGTGACTCTCAGCGCAAGGTAGGCTTTTAGGGGCAGGGTTAGCCGATGCTGCTGCCTGATTCTGCCTATTCATCTTACATCGCTCAACCACAGTGATCGAATGCCCATAAGCGAGCCATAAATGTCCATACCGTCTTAGACAGCAAGTCAATTACCAAGTCTCCATTGGGTATGCATTGCTGATACAAAAGAGAATTAGAATTGCACCTGGTCTTTGAGGCTGAGTTGTGACATGGACTACAGTGTTTACACATAAATGAAAGGATGAAAATAACTGGACTGAGTGAGGAGTGCATTGCCAGTTGTGATTTAGACCTTAGTATTCAGTCCAATATATTGAACACATTCCACTAGGCTTGTCTTTGTCACATTATTTCTATCTTCATAGCAATGTCTACAGTTTGGTTGTAGTTACCGAGTAAATTGCATCAGGGTCGACAAAATGCCATGGAGAGTTTCATTGGGCCGTACGTTATTCTTCCATCATACTTCGACATGGTGAGTTGTAGAATATGCGAAAGGCTCAAGGTGAGGTCTTATAGTACAGTGGTAGGAGACCTGTGTTTCAAGCTGTACCTGCTCCTGGGTGTGTCGTCACATCTATGACGAGTTGCTTTGGAAAATATCTACAAAACGCCCAGGCACCTCAAGGTAAATACTATTTCTAAGGGGTTTCCAGGCAAAACTGTTGGTTTGGATTATCCTTCTGTACCTAATTTAACTGTGGAACAATCCAGGCTTACATTCAAGCGGAATTCCAACGAGTTGCTCTGTTTACTCTAATAGGGCTCACGTGACCAGAGGGACATTGAGCGTCAATCTACTTGTTATACCAGAATTGACCACACGGGGTCAGATCAGTTGTGATCTGAATGAGTGATGGAAGAGGCTCGAGGGGCTGAAAGGCCTCCTCAATATGTTCCTGTGTTTCCAGAAATTAAAATATTTTAAATAAGTAATATTTTCAATTCAGAGTAGAAAGCTGGCCTCTCTCATGTAAAGGAATGACTCCGTTTGTATTCAGAATGGGGTTGGGAACGTTCGAGGGATGAAATGAGGATTGATTAGTGATGCCAAAAAGAAATATCTTCCAGTTTCAGGCTCACCAAAATTCCACTTTATTCTAATCCTGGGGCATGATCACACGATCTGACCAAAGGAGAGCATGTTTCGGTGCATTTAGATCATTGGTTTGTTCCCCACGATCTGGATAACAGAAAATGAAATATCGGCTAGGCAGAGAGCGAATGTTCGAATCTCCTCTGACTGCAGGTTCAATTCTGAGGGCAAGCTGTGAGAATCCGTCCGAATTTTGGCTTCCTCCGCATAAACATAAGTTATTTGTCTATAATGTCTCAACTCCGTAAGTAGATTTCACTGTTCGTTGGAAAACCTGGTGTTATTAAGGACATAAGTTAATTTACTTTCGAATGATTTATCTGAATCCCAGGTCAAACTGGTTCACATAATCAGCAGAATGGGGTGAATTTAGAAGGTAAGTCTGAACTGGGCCATTCATACAAATACACTGGCTCCAAAAGCAGGTCAGAGATGGGCAATCCTATAGTGAGTAACTCCTCCGTCACCAACAACCCGCCCCCCACCCCACCCCGAGTCCCAGAATCCTGCCCACCAGCTACAAGGCACTAGTCAGGAGTTAGGCAGAAGACTCCCCACTTGCCTGACTGGGTGTCACAACATTCAAGAAGCTTGACATCATCCAGGACAAAGCAGCCCACTTGACTGGCACCATGTCCACAAACATCCCACTCCCACCTCCATCGACTGTTAGGAGCTTCAGCGTGTACCATCTACAAGATGCACTGCAGTAATTCATCCATCTTACTTCCAGAACACGTTCCAAATGTACAACCACTTCCAATCTAGAAGGACAAGGGCAGCAGATAAATTTGGACACCACACCTTGCACGTTTTCCTTCAAGCCACTCCCATCCTGACTTCAAAACATAGAACATAGAACGTAGAACAGTACAGCACAGAACAGGCCCTTCAGCCCACAATGTTGTGCCGACCATTGATCCTCATGTATGCACCCTCAAATTTCTGTGACCATATACATGTCCAGCAGTCTCTTAAATGACCCCAATGACCTTGCTTGCACAACTGCTGCTGGCAACGCATTCCATGCTCTCACAACTCTCTGCGTAAAGAACCTGCCTCTGACATCCCCTCTATACTTTCCACCAACCAGCTTAAAACTATGACCCCTCGTGCTAGCCATTTGTGCCCTGGGAAATAGTCTCTGGCTATCAACTCTATCTATGCCTCTCATTATCTTGTATACCTCAATTAGGTCCCCTCTCCTCCTCCTTTTCTCCAATGAAAAGAGACCGAGCTCAGTCAACCTCTCTTCATAAGATAAGCCCTCCAGTCCAGGCAGCATCCTGGTAAACCTCCTCTGAACCCTCTCCAAAGCATCCACATCTTTCCTATAATAGGGCGCCCAGAACTGGACGCAGTATTCCAAGTGCGGTCTAACCAAAGTTTTATAGAGCTGCAACAAGATCTCACGACTCTTAAACTCAATCCCCCTGTTAATGAAAGCCAAAACACCATATGGTTTCTTAACAACCCTGTCCACTTGGGTGGCCATTTTAAGGGATCTATGTATCTGCACACCAAGATCCCTCTGTTCCTCCACGCTGCCAAGAATCCTATCCTTAATCCTATACTCAGCTTTCAAATTCGACCTTCCAAAATGCATCACCTCGCATTTATCCATCTGCCACCTCTCAGCCCATCTCTGCATCCTGTCAATGTTCCGCTGCAGCCTACAACAGCCCTCTACACTGTCAACGACACCTCCGACCTTTGTGTCGTCTGCAAACTTGCTGACCCATCCTTCAATCCCCTCGTCCAAGTCATTAATAAAAATTACAAACAGTAGAGGCCCAAGGACAGAGCCCTGTGGAACATCACTCACCACTGACTTCAGGCAGAATATTTTCCTTCTACTACCACTCGCTGTCTTCTGTTGGCCAGCCAATTTTGTTGGCCATACCACCCTTCCTTCACTGTCACCGGTTCAATCCTGGAACTCCTTCCCTAAGGGCATTGTGGGTCTCCCCACAGCTCATGGACTGTAGTGGTCCAAGAGCCAGCTCACCATCAACTTATAAAGGGCGAAGTAGGGCCGAGTAATAGACGCTGACCCAGCCAGTGATGCCCATGTGCCACAAGTGAATGGAAAAAAAAATGGTCAGAATTGGGAGGGTACGTTCCATTTTAGTGAGGAATTACACAACTCCAGCTTAATTGACAATATTCATGTCAAATTCCGTTCCTTGATCCCTTCAAAAATGTCGAAGTTAAACTTAAGGTTTTACCAGAGCAGGTAAAATATTCGGAATTAAACACTTCCTTTTCATCATATTAACAAGTTGGAACAGAATGCAATGTACATGCGCAGAATAAAAAATAAAACTGAAACACAGAGGCACGAAGCGATTGACTCAGATTGACTGATTATCTTTGAACAGTCAGAACAAAATAAAACTGATAATTAATTAAACAGAGTGACGGTGCATGCGACTCTGACTGGATTAACGACTCTGAACGGCCACCGTAGTTCAGTGTTGCACAGTTTTCTTGATCTGTGTCACAACAGATATATTTGAGCCACACTCTTTCCTCCTCCTAACGATCTCAACACATTGACCAGGAATAAAGCAACAGCAGAAAATATCGCCAGGGGATCAGTGGCATTCAGAAGAAATCCATTCCATTGGAAAAGTACAATACAGGCAAATGAGAAATTGCCTGTTAAATTAGCATTCAATTAGGACTAAGGACATTGACTATTCCCTGAATGTAGGCAAGTAAATGAGAACTGAATGGAAATAAAAATGGCATTAATTCAGCTCGGAAACGAAGGAAATATAAAGCGTTCCACTGACGGATTTTTCGCTTAAGATCATCCATAGTGAACGATAGCGCTCCTTGAGAATATTGGAATACAAAGAACAAAGAAAGCTGCAGCACAGGAACAGGCCCTTCGGCCCTCCAAGCCTGCGCCAATCGAGATCCTCTGTCTAACCTGTCATCTATTTTCTAACGGTCTGTGTCCATTTGCTCCCTGCCCATCCATGTACCTGTCCAGATACATCTTAAAAGACGCTAACGTGTCTGCATCTACCACCTCCACTGGCAACGTGTTCCAGGCACCCACCACCCTCTGTGTAAAGAACTTTCCTCGCATATCTCCCTTAAACTTTCCTCCTCTCACTTTGAACTCATGACCCCTAGTAATTGAGTCCCCCACTCTGGGAAAAAGCTTCTTGCTATCCACCCTGTCTATACCCCTCATGATTTTGTAGACCTCAATCAGGTTCCCCCTCAACCTCCATCTTTCTAATGAAAATAATTCTAATCTACTCAACCTCTCTTCATAGCTAGCACCCTTCATACCAGGCAACATCCTGGTGAACCTCCTCTGTACCCTCTCCAAAGCATCCACATCCTTTTGCTAATGGTACGTACCAAATGAGTGTAACATTGCCGACATGGGTGAACAGGTCCGGCATGCTCTTCAATGCCAAGATAAAGAACAATTTCAGGTTATTTCAGATGAAACTGAGAAAATGGCGATTACGTGAGATAAATCAAATGATGGTAAATCTAACTATTGCTCATTCACTGGACGATAGTGTGTCTTGCGCGGGCGGGTATGAATTGCCCATTCCCGAATTGTTCAGACAGCAGCTAATTTCCAGCCACATTGCCGTGTGTCTGGAATAAACCATGTAGGTTAGAGAAGGAAGGGATAGAAGTTTCTTTCCAGAAAGGACATGAGTAAGCCAGATGGATTTCTCCTACATTGGACCTTCCATTTGTTTTCTTCTGCCTCCAATTTGAGGCTAAGTCTGAATGTTATACAGTCATGCCGCATGGAGACAGCCTACAGCCCAAACCAGTCCATGCTGACCATATTCCCAAACTAACCTAGTTCCACCTTCCTGTGCTTGGCCCACATCCCTCCAGACATTTCTTACTGATGTATTCAAAAGATTCTAAATGTACTAACGGTACCACTTCCACTGGAAGTCTGTGCCACTTTTGAAAACCACTCTTTGTGCGAAAAAAACCTGCATTTTTTTAAAACCTTTTTCTTCTGAACTGGAAAATATGCGCCCAATCTTGAAATTCCCACCGTCATGTGAAGAAACTTGTATTTACTTGAATTAAACCTTCCATGATTTTGTAAACCTCGACAAGTTTGTTGCTCAAACTTCTACGCTCCAGTGAAAAAAGTCCAAGCCCATCCAGCTGCTCCTTATAACTCAAACCCTCTACAACATCCTGATAAATCTCTTCTGAACGATCTCCAGCTTAATAATACCCTTTCTAAAAGAGAGTGACCAGAACTGGACATAGTACACCAGAAGAAGTCTTACCAATATACCGTACATCCTTAATATTATGTATAATCTCCTGTACACAAACGTTTGAGTAATGAAGGCAAGTATGGTAAAGAAAAAAATCTTTCATCAAACCTATTTATACATGATGCAAAGAATTATGTCCCTGAACACATAGTTCTCTGTACTCCACAACACAATTGAATGGCCTATTTTTAATGATAGATCTATTGCCTCGGTTTGTTTTACCAAAATGCAAATCCTCACAATTAAATTCCATCTGTCACTCTTTAGCTCATTGATCCAATTGGTCAAGATGTCTTTGTAATCTTAGAAAGGCTTCCTCACTGTCCACTATACCGCCACTCTTGGTGTCATCTGAAAACTTCCTAACTATGCTGTCTTTCTGATTGTCTAAATAATTTCTGTGAATGATGTACAACAGTGGACCGAGCACCGATCCCTGCGGCACACTGCTGGCCACAGACCTGCAGTCCGAAATACAACATTCCACCATGAATCTCTGTCTTATGTCGTTAAGCCAATGTTGTATCCAGATGACAAGCTCATACTGAACCCGGTGTGCTCTAACTATAATAAGTAGACTGCCACGTGCAACCTTGTCAAAAGCTTTACTAAAGTCCAAGTAAACATTGTCTACTTCTCTGCCCGGGTCAATCTCCTTTATTACTTCCTCAAAAACTCAATCCACTTTGTTAGACACTGTTTCCCTTGCACAAAACCATGCTGAAGAGCCCTAATCGTTCCTTGTCTCTCCAATTGAATATAAATGTATTTTTCAGAATCACTTCCCGCAACTTACTCACCACCGAAGTCATATTCACTGGCCTTAAGTTTCCAGTCTTGTCCTTATATCCTTTCTTCAACAACGGCACAACATTAGCCATTCTCCAGTCATCCGGCACCTTCCCCACAGTTATAGATGTAACAAATACCTCTGCAAGGCACCCCGCAATTTCCTGCTTAACTTCTCAGAAATATCCTGGGGTACACGAGATTAGGCCAAAGAGATTTGCTCACCTTTACATTTCCAAATATTTTGATGTGATTTTGATCTTTTTGTCACATGCACACAAGTACAAAAGGACACGAGTGTGGCGAAAATGGAATAATGTTCCAACACAAGGCATAGCCTCAGGCATAAGCCCCTAGTTACAGAATCTTAACGACAAGGTAGAAAAAAACAGTTAAATTTAAACATTGCAGTAGTTATAGTTAAGAGAAAAAAAAAACAAATAAAGTTAAAAGTTTCACATTGCAGGACTTGTTAGGTTTAAGTAGAAAATAAAGAAATAAAACTGAAAGCTCAAATATGACAGTCTTACTTAAGTGCTGAGTTATGGTGAATCACCTTGAGAATCACCTTGAGATCAGCAAGTCCACACTGAGGCCACGCAAGGGCGAGAGAATGCCTCGTACCACCAGGCCAGGCCTAGAGAACGCCACAGTTGGCTGAGAGTGCACCACGCAGAGTTGAGAGACCAATATGCCATGCTGAGAGTTCGCTATGATAAACTGAATGACCACCAGGCCGGACCAAGTGTCTGGCACACCAGGCTGAGAGTCCACCAGGCTGGGCCCTAGAATTTCCCATGCTGAACAGAGTGACTGGCATGTTAGCCTGGGAGATCACCCCACCGGGCAGAAAGTCCTCCTGACTGGGCTGGGAGGCCGCCATGATCGCCTGTGAGGTTGCCTCGTCGAGTCTGCACTGAGTCTGAGGCTGGGAGTCGGCCACAGAGAGAACAAGGAAGAGAAAAGAAGAGAAACAAGAACACATGAAAGAAAGAGAAAATAGAGGGAAAAAAGGAATAGACAGAACGACTGAGATCCACGGTAAACACCTTATTCCTCTGCCATGTTGGATAAACCCTCAGAGACACGCATGATTCTTCAAAGACTTGATAGGATAGTTGTGAAGAAGATCTTTCCTTAATAGGAGAATCTGGGAACAGAGCGTACAATCTCGGTGTAAGGGGTCATCCATTTACGACAGCGATGAGCTGTGTTTTCTTCTCATGGAGGGTAGTGAATCAGTGGAATTATTTACCACAGAGAGCTTTCAGGTTGGTAATGAAGTATATTCAAGGATGAGAAAACAAAAAAAAGGGAGGGAATCAAGTATACTGGGGGAAAGACAGGAAACTGGAGTTGAGCATTATCAGATCAGCCACAATCTCATTGAATGATAGAGCATGCCTGCAAGGATGAATGATCAACTTCTGCTTCAAATTTGGATACTAATATCTGTCATTTACATCTTTGCCAACATATATTCCCCAAATACATTCTCGTGAAAAACAATTACTTGAAATGTTGATTTTATATGCATCAATGCCATCTGAAACATTTGTTGCGTTTCTGGCTGTTTTTATTTATCCACATCTAGATTCTACATATTTATAAATCATTTGGTGTTTTCTCTAATATTCTGATCATCCTGTCTGGCTTCCTACTCTTTTTCAGTTTTTCTTCTGTGCCAAACAATTTTTCTCTCCTTTATTTAACTTTCTTGGTTTATTTAGTGCATTATTACTTTGCAACTCTTTGTTCTTATTAAGTTGCATTTCTGCTGAGTATTCTGAAACATCTTTTCAACAGTATTAGATTTACTATTAACCTCACAGATCACTTAATTTACAAATTCAATTTGTCCTGGTGTCCTCACTATTATCCAATTTGAGCTGAAATCATCTTCTTGAGATCCAATGATTTCGCTCTCAAACTGAATAAGATACCTAATCATGTCATGATCACTGTTACCTCGGGCTGCCTTCACTTTGAGGTCATGACTAACCCTGTGTCATCATCGTGTTACTAGAACTAGCACAGCCTTATCTCTGGTTCATCGGGGTGGCACAGTGGCTAGCACTGCGGCCTCACAGCACCAGGGACCCTGGTTCGATTCTAGCCTCAGATGTCTGTCTGTGTGGAGTTTGCACATTCTCCCTGTGTCTGTGTGGGTATCCTCCTGGTGCTCTGGCTTCCTCCCACAGTCCAAAGATGAGCAGCTTCGGTGGATTGGCCATGCTAAATTGCCCATAGTGTTCAGAGAAGTGCAGCTTAGGTGGGTTAAAGTGGGAATGGGTCTGGGTGGGATGCGCCGAGGCTCGGTGTGGACTTGTTAGGCCGAAGGGCCTGTTTCCACACTGTAGGGATTCTATGATAAACTATTCAACAAAGGACGATAGATGATAGACTGCTGAAACAAAGAAAAATAGAAATTGCAGGGGAAACTCAGCAGTGCTGGCAGCACATTGGACAGAGAAACACAGTTGAACTCTGTATTTTCTCCACTGAGTCTGCCAGATCTAAAGTACCTTGATCGGTGTGAATCATCCAGTGTGAATATCGACTAAAATCTTCCATAATGATATGGTATATTTCCCACAGCCATCATTATTTCTTCCTAAATGCCTGTTACTACCTTCAGTTAATCCTCAAGTACCTACAGCTGAATCTCCAAAATAAATTCTTCCCTTTACTCTTTCTCATCTCAAACCAAACCAATTCTTTTTCTTGGTATGTATGCTAAGGTTTCTCTCCCCTGTTTCAATGCAATCCTTCGTTAACAGTTACTGTCATCCAACATTCTGTAAGCTTCCTATCCTTCGCAGTTTGTAGCTCTGGATAATCAGATAGCAGTGTTTGTCATCTTGGAATCAGGTCTGGGCAGTGTATATCATTTCGTATTCCTTGTTTGTAATTTTTGTTCTAAATTAATTTGTTACAATGAAAAAAAAACAGTATTTTGAGACTCGATGCCTTGCTTTCACATGTCCTGGAGCAAAATGCTTGAGCGCGAGCACAGTGGGATATTGTTTACAACCTGAAAATGTCGTTTCTTTCAATTTTCCAATAGCAGCCTGTTTTTCTTCAATCTCACATGTAGGCAACAGCTGACTTGATTCTAAAGTGTGAAGCTGGATGAACACAGCCGGCCAAGCAGCATCTCAGGAGCACAAAAGCTGACGTTTCGGGCCTAGACCCTTCATCAGCCTGTTTTTCTTCAATCTCACATGTAGACATCAGCTGACTTGATTCTATTTGCTGAATGCTTGTAATTAACACTAATTATGATTTCTTCATTGGCTGCCCGGAAACAAAAAGCTTCTATAAATAAAATTATTTTCATTGTCTCAGTGGTGTAACCGCTAGATACTTCACTTAAAAATAATACTTTAACCAGGTGAAGACGGGGCAATCAATTATCCTGCTGATCAAAGCCATTTATTACCCAATACTAGTGGCCATTGGCATGCCTGGTAAGCAATTTTCAATCACTGGCTCCTTGCAGCTGGTCTAATAATATCAAGCGATACGTTTTTTTAAAAAATGCATTTTAATGATATCGCTGTCTCTCTCTTTTTCCTTCCAGCAAACATGCTGACAATCGTGATTCTTTGCAGAGGAAACTGCGGCGTTTCGAAGTGTATCTCCGTCTACACGTTGGGCATGGCAATAGCAGATCTACTGTTCATGATCAATAATGTGCTGTTGTACCATATAATCAGATATAATTTCCCCCTTTCGTTCCTGGCACACACTTCAAAATGCAAGCTACTTCTGTATACAGCACCTGTCACCATCGATTTGTCCGTTTGGTTCACTGTTTCCTTCACATTTGACAGATGTGTAATAATCTGCTGGCAAAGTTTTAAGGCAAGGTACTGTATCAGGAGAACCGCGGTTTTGGTTATAACAAGCCTCTTTGTCATGATTATGGTAAAGAACATTCCCGTCCTATTTGCATATGAACCTCAGCGAGTAGTTGACAAGGTGCAGTGGGGATGTCAGACACGCGCAGCATTTTTCTCTTCACCACCAGGGGCTGCATTTGCCTGGTTTCATGCTGCCTGGGTAGTCTGTCTTCCCTTTACATTAATCGCCTTGTTTAATTCTGTGACAATCAAACATGTAGTGATCGGCAGCAGAGCCCGGAGCAGTCTGCGAGGTTCACGAGGTGAGAACCAACGAGATCCAGAGGTGGAGAACTGGAAGAAATCCATTGTTTTACTGTTTGCTGTATCGGGCTGTTTCTTACTGCTGTGGCTGACCTGGTTCATTACGTTTGCGTCAACTGGACTCATAAACAGCCCATGTCACCAAGCAGACCGCACAAACCCTGGGTACATCGCCACGGAAACCGGAGCGATGTTGAAGTATTTAAGTTCCTGTCCCAACACGTTCATTTATTCGGCAACTCAGAAGAAGTTCAGGGAGGAGCTGAGGAAGGTGCTGGAATCTCCGTGGGTGATGATTTTAAGAATGATTCAGAACGAAGGCAGTGCAAAATAGGTCTCCATCATTTAGCTTTAGTTCAGTTTCTCACCTCGACACGGACATTTATTTTGTTTAACTGCCGCCAGATTGGAATCTCACAGGTTACTCGATGATGTTTCCAGCTCTCTTGTCATGATGAAGTCTATCTTTGACTGGGCACCCCAAAACTGCTCCCATTTTCCCAGTGACTCTCAGTGCAAGGTAGGCTTTTAGGGGTAGGGTTAGCTGAGGTGGCTGCCTGGTTCTGTTTATTCATCTTACATCGCTCAACCACAGTGATCGAATGCCCAGAAGTGAAACACATATGCCCATACCCTCTTAGACAGCAATTCCAACAAAATTGTCTGTTGTGTATGTGTTCCTGATAGAAAAGACAATCAGAATTTCACTTGGTCATTGAGAGTGGGTTGTGAGATCGACGGTGTTTACACATAAATGAAAGGAAGGGAATGAATGGGCTGGCTGATAACCGCACGTCCAATAATCATTTAGATTCAGTCAAATTTACTATTTACTATTCGGTTAAATAAACTGAATATATCCCATGAAGACTGTCCCGTGACAAATTCTGTCCTGGGTGAATGTGTGCCCTATTGCTGTTAGTTTGGGATCTTGCCTCACCTACAATAGCATACAAGTTTCCTGCCCTCATAGCATTGTCTACACTTCAGACATAGTTCCCGAGTGATATGGATCAGGGTCTGTCTGTGCTTTGGAGTGTGAAGCATCAATGCAATACAGAGGCCCTCCGGCAGTGCCTTACTCCGCAACCCTCATTCCAACATCGAGAATAAGAAAAGGTCAGGGTGAGCTCTTATGACACAGTCATAGTGTCCCTGCCTCTGAACCAGGGGATCCGTGTTTCCACCACTCCATGCTCCAGGGTATGTTGTCACATCTATGAACTAGTCGGTTCAGAAAATACCTACAAAACCCAAGCTCAGCAATATTTCTAAAAGGCTTCCAAGTGAAGCTCGTGATTATCCTCTTGTAGCTACTTTCACTTTGAAACAATCCAGGCTTACATCCAACCATCCAGGAAAGGAGATTTTCTGTTTCCTCTCATAGAGCTCACGGGCACAGAGAGGCACTGCCAATCTACTGAGATAACAAGGTGTAGAGCTGGTTGAACACAGCAGGTCCAGCAGCATCAGAGGAGCAGGAAGGCTGACATTTCGGGCCGAGATCCTTCCTGCTTCCAGCCTTCCTGCTCCTCTGATGCTGTTGGGCCTGCTGTGTTCATCCAGCTCTGCACTTTGTTATCTCAGATTCTCCAGCATCTGCAGTTTTCGCTATCTCTGTCAAACTACTTGTTGTACTAGAATTGGCCCACGGGGACAGATCAGCCGTGATCACATTGAGTGGTGAACCAGGCGCGATTACCTTCTTCTGTTACGATGTTCCCAGCGGTGGAAATATTGAGAAAGCAGTAACATTTTCATTCCTGGACAGAAATCTTGTCTCTGCCATCAACAGCAATCATTTTCTATTTCTGTTTAGAATGGAACTGGGGGAGTTTGACGGTTGGAATAGAGAGTGGTCAGTGATGTCTGACCACTCCAGTTTCCAGTTCACCGGAGGCCCAATTTAATCTAATCTTGAGGCAGAATCACCAGAATTAACCAGAGGAGAGGATGCTTCCGGACATTGTCATGGTTGTCTTGTCCCCTACAATGTGGCTAACAATGAATGAAATGTAAATATGGTGGAAAACAACTATTTGAATATCCTTCAGTTCCACAGTCAGTCCATAGGTCAAGTGGTTAGATTTTATGTGACCTTGAGTTTCCACCTATAAACATTAACTATTTGCAGATAATTTCTCAGCTCCATCAATACATTTAAGTGTTCGTTGCAAATTGTGGTGTTATTAATGGCATAAGATGATTGAGGTTTGAATTACTTGTGTGAGCCTGGTCCCCATATTCAGCGGAATGGGCTCAATTTTGATGAGCTATTCATACAAGTACACTGACTCCAAGAGCAGGAGAGATATGGGAAGCTCTGTGGCCTATAGCTCATCTCCTGAGCCCCCAGATCTTGTCGGCCAGCAACAAGTCACAATTCAGGAGCGGGATGGAATATTCCCCACTTGCCTAGATGGGTGCACCTCCGACCACACTCAAGAAGCTTGACACCATCCAGGACAAAGTAGCCCACTTGCCTGGCACCTCATCTGCTCCTGCCAGAACAGATTATCCCCAGTGGCAGCAGTGTGTACTACCTACAAGATGCACAGCAGAAATTCATCAAAGCACCTTCGCACCTTCCAAACGCACGACCACCTCCATCTAGAAGTACAAGGTCAGCAGATACATTGGGACACCAATCCCTGCAATTTCCCCTCCAAGCCACTTCCATCCTGCCTTCGAAAAATATTGCCATTCCTTCACTGTCACTGGGTGAAGTCCTGGATTTCCCTCCTTCAGGGCATTGTGGTTCCAATTACAGCACATGCACTGCAGCTGTTCAAGGAGGGAGCTCACCATCACCTAATTGAGGTGTAGGTAGGGCCAGGCAATAGACGCTGACCCAGCCAACGATGCCAACATCCCACAAGTGAATGGGAAAGAAATGATAAGAATTGAGAGGCCACATTGTGTTTTAGTAAAGAGTTACACAACTCCGTCTTAATTGAGACAAAATTTTATTCAAGTCAAAATCTGTTACTTGGTCCCTTCCAAAAGGTTGAAGTTAAGCTTCAGGCTACAGAGTTTTAGCAGAGCAGGTAACAGACTCGGTATGAAAGACTTCGCTTTCAACTTATTGACAAGTTGGAACAGGATGCAAGTCGATGAGCAGAATAATTAAAAATAAAGCTAACTGAGACACAGAGGGACGAAGCAGGTTTTTCAGATTGAGTGAATATCCTTGAACCGTCTGGAGAATATAAAACTGACAATTAATTGGAAAGAGTGACCATGCATGAAACCCTGGCAGGATTTGTGGTGTAGAACGGCCACGGTAGTTCAGTTTGGCACGGTTTCCTTGCTATGTGTTACAGCAGATGTATTTTTGAAACACACCCTTTTCTTCTCATAACTATGTCTCCCTTGGCCTCGACTCCCCTCCCAGGCATTGAGTTGCAGATTCCCACCACCTTCGGAGTGAATAAATGTTTCCTCACATCTCTTTAAGACCTCTTGTTCCTTGTCTTAAATCTACAATTGCTGACAGTTGCTCCTTCAATCAAAAGAATCAGATCCTTGTTTGATTTTTGGCATTTCACTGATTATCCGCAATTCATCCCAGATTTAAAATTCAGCTGAGCTCTGTCACAGCCTGTTTAATAGCAGGAAATCCTTGAACAAAACTGGTCAAATATTAACTCTATGATGAGCAAGATCCAGGTTTGGTAAGAGGAAGAAAATGGACAAAATAATGGTGAAAGCAAATTTATTTTGAAATAAACATAATACTTAGGCACATGTGATTTTCCAGTGACTGCCAAGGGAATCATCAAAGGAAATGAAGAAAGACATTGAGCAGGAATAAAGCAACAGCAGAAGATATTGCCAAGCTGGTCGTTGGCGTTCAGAAGAAATCTATTCCACTAGAAAGTCAGAAACGTAGGCAAATGAAAAATCACCTGTGAAATTAGCATTCAATTGGAACTGAGGACAATGCCTAGTCGTTGAATGTAGCCAAGAAGATGAGGGTTGGATGGAAAAAAAACAAAGATGCTATATTTCAGCAAGGAAATGACACAAAAATAAAGCATTCCGCTCACAGAATCATCGCTTAAGATTGTCCAGACGAATTGATAGCACTTCTTGAGAATCCTGTCCTTACTTCCACAATCTTAAAGACCTCTTGGCCAGATGTTCCGTATGTCTTCTCATCCAAGGCTTTGTCATCTTACAATTCTTTCTTGCCTCAACCAGACAATGCTTTCCAGTACTCGTAGCAGCTGCTCCCTACACAGCCTCCACATTTCTGACTTGCATTTCCCTGACAACTTATATTCCCAATTTATGCTCCATAGTTCTTGCCTAATAGCATTGTAATTCGCCCTCCCCCATTAAATACCTTCCCATACCATCTGCTCCTATCCCTCTCCATAACAATAGCAAATGTCGGGGAGTTAAAGGGTTCACTGAAGCCCCATTAACAATGTCTACCACTCTGCTCTCGTCAATCGTCTTGGTTACTTCCTCAAAAAACTCAATCAAGTTTGTGAGACATGACTTCCCCTCCACAAAGCCATGTTGACTATCCCGAATCATTCCTTACCTCTCGAAATGCAAGTAAACTCTTGCTTTCAGAACCACTTCCAGAAACATACCCACCACCGAAGTCAAACCTCGCCTGTCTGTAGTTCATAGGCTGCTCCTTGCATCTCCTCTTTAACAAAATCATGACATTGGCCACTCTTCAATAGTTTGACATGTCACTCATAGGTATATTTGTTCGAAATATTTCCGCAAGGGGCCCCGCAATTTCCTCGTCAACTTCCCACAATTGTCCTGGGATGCACTGTATCACATCCTGGAGATTCATCCAGCTCCATATTGCCTAAGATTTGATTTGATTTTGAATTTATTGTCACATGGACTCAAGTACAAAAGTATGTTCGAGTGAAGTGGAAAGTGTATAATGTAACTGCAGGAGGCACCATTTTGGGTATAAGACCCTGAATGCAGAACCTTAAGGACAAGGTAGAAGAAAAGAGTAATTTTAAACATTGCAGTAATCATAGTAAAGTGTAAAACACACCGAATAAGGAGTCACTCATTGCAGACCATCTTAGTTTGAAGCAAGAAATAAAGAAAAAAAGCTGAAGGTTCACACATTGTAATCTTCATTTAGTGCTTAGCCATGGCGTGACCGAACTTTGAGGAATCACCTCGATGTTGGAAGTCTGAGCTGCCGCCATGCAGGGTCAAGAGACTGGCACGTACCACCAATGGACACCATGCCACGCTGGGAAACTGCCATGCCAGGCAGATAGATGCCACACCGGCACCACACCAGGCCACTCACTGAATTGGGAGGCTGCCATGTCAGCCTGTGAGGATGCCTCATCGGGTTTGCGCTAAGTCCGAGGCTGGGAGTCCAGGGCAGGGAGAACAAAGAATAGAGAAGACAAAAAAAATCACAAAAGAGAATAAAAAAGAGAGAAGAAAACAAAAGGAAATTGGAAGTGTAGATGAGCTCAATCTGCAGCCTCTTATTCCGCTGTCATCTTGTATAGCCCTTGGGTAAGCCCTCTTATACATAAGTGATTTTTCACACACTCGATAGGGAAGTTGTGGAGAGGTTCTTTCCCTTGTAGGAGAGTCTAGAAACAAAGGGTATAATCTCAGTAAAAGGGGCCAACCATTTAAGACACAAATGAGCAGTTATTTCTTGTATTGGAGGGCAATGAATATATGGAATTGCTTAACATAGAGAGCTTTCGAGGCTTGATAGTATATTCAAGGCTGAGAAAGGTTTCTAATCAGTGAGGGAATCAAAAGTCATGGGGAGAAGCCAGGGAAGTGGAAATGAGCATTGTCAGATAAACCACAATCTCATTTAATGATGGACCATGCCTGAAGGATGAATGGTCTACTTCTGATTCTAATTTAGATATTAATATTTATCATTTCCTTCTTTGCCCAGCACAAAATCAATTATTTGCAATGTTGCTTATAAGTGCATTAATGCCTTCAGAAACACTTGTTATAGTCCTAGCTGTTTTGTTTCTCTCCGAATCTAGATTCCCAATTTTTAAATCATTTGGTGTTTTTGTTAATCTTCTAAACATTCTGTCTGCCTTCCCAATCTATTTCAGTTTTTCTACTCTGCCAATTTTTTTTTCCATTTTTTAACATTCTCAGTTCACTTAGTGTATTATTCATTTGTAATGTTTTGTTGTTATTGAATTACATTTCTGCTGAGAATTCTGCAATATCTTCTCAACTATTTAACACTGACTCTACCAACCTAGCGAATAACCCGATTTCCGAAGTGAATTTGTCCTCGTGTCCTCACAATTGTCCTATTTAAGCAGAAATCATTATTTTGAGATCCACTCATTTCCCTCTCATGCTGAATATGATACTTAATCATGTTATGATCACTGTTACATTGGAGTGCCTTCACTTTGAGGTCTTGAATAGTCCTGAGTCATTATTGTGTTACCAGATCGAGCACTGCCTGCTCTCTAGTTCACTGAGGAACACATTGCTCCAGGAAAGTGGGCCAAAGGAAAAAAACAGACAATGAACGACCATCCAAACTACTTTTGGATGAAACAAAGCGCTGCAGATGAATGATACATGAAATAACGAATGACAGAAATTGCTGTGGAAATGCAGCAGGGCTGGCAGCAACTGTGGGAACAGAAACATAGCTGAACTTTGTATCTTATCCACTGATGCTGGCAGATCTAAACTACCGTGGTCAGTGTGATTCACCCAATGTATAATTAGTTGAAAATCTTTCACCATCATACAATGTCTTTCCCACAGACATCATTAGTTCTTCCTAAATGTCTCTGATTACATTTAATTTATCCTCAAATACCAATAGCTCAATCTCTTTATTAAATTCTTGCCTTTAATCTTTCTCATCTCTAACCAAGCTGGTTCTACACATTCATCTGAATGTTAAGCTTTTTCCTCCATTGTGTCAATGTTATCTTCAGTGAAAAGTTAATAGATAGCAACAACTGCAGATGCTGGAGTCAGAGACAATGCAGCGTGGAACTGGAGGAACTCAGCAGGGCATGGAGCATCATCAGAGCAGGAAAGTTGATGTATCGGGTCAGGGCCCTTCTTCAGAAAGCTTCCTTTTTTCACAGATAGTGTGTAGCCTTGGATAATCATGCATCAGTGTTTGTCATCAGGGCATCAGGTCTGCGTACCGGACACCATTTCTTACTAATCATTTGTTTGCAATTTAGCTCTAAATTGAGCTGTCTTGTTGGTGAAAAATAAATATTATGTTGAAACTCTATGTCTTGCTGTCACAAGCCCCAGAGGAAAGTGTTTCAGCACTTGCACAGTGGGATGTAGTTTGCAACCTGAAAATGTTATATCTTTCATTTGTCCAATAACAACCTGTTTTTCTTTAACCTGACACCTACAAAGCAGCTGACCTGATGGTATTTGCTGAAAGCTTCCAAATAACACTAATGATGACTTCATCAGTGGCTGCCTAGAGAATAAAAAGCTTCTATAATTAAAGTGTTTTTTCATTACCTCAATTGTGCACCAGCTAGATGTTTCCAAACAAAGCATCTTAACCAACAAACCATGGGGCAACCAATTATTCTTCTGATAAAGGCCATTTATTACCCAATACTTGTGGCCATTGGTGTTCCTGGTGAGCATTTCTAAATACTTTGTTTCTTGCTGCCTATTAGGTAATGTCAAATGATATAACCTTTCTTCTAACAACGCTTTTAAAAAATTATTGCGCTCCATTCTCTTTTTCGTTCCAGCAAACACCCTAACAATTGTGATTCTTTGCAAAGGAAACTGCGGCCTTTCGAACTGTATCTCTGTCTACATGTTGGGCATGGCAGTAGCAGATTTGCTGATCATGATCAACAACGTGCTGTTGTACCATATAATCAGTTACAACTTCCCCCTTTCGTTCCTGGCACATACTTCAATATGTAAGTTACTCCTGTATATAGCACCTGTCACCATCGATTTGTCCGTTTGGTTCACTGTTTCCTTCACATTTGACAGATGTGTAATGATCTGCTGGCAAAGGTTTAAGGCAAGGTACTGTATCAAGAGAACCGCGGTTTTGGTTATAACAAGCCTCTTTGTCATGATTATGGTAAAGAACATTCCCATCCTATTTGCGTATGAACCTCAGCGAATAATTGACAAGGTGCAGTGGGGATGTCAGACACGCGCAGCTTTTTTCTCTTCGCCTTCAGGGGCTGCATTTGCCTGGTTTCACACTGTCTGGGTAGTCTGTCTTCCCTTTACATTAATCGCCTTGTTTAATTCTGTGACAATCAAACATGTAGTGATCGGCAGCAGAGCCCGGAGCAGTCTGCGAGGTTCCCGAGGTGAGAACCATCGAGATCCAGAGATGGAGAACCGGAGGAAATCCATAATTTTACTGTTTGCTGTATCGGGCTGTTTCTTACTGCTGTGGCTGACGGCGGTCGTTAGCTTTGCAACAACTGGACTCGTAAACAGCATTTATTACAGAGGGGACTACAGGAATCCTGGGTATATAGCCACCGAAACTGGAACAATGCTAAAATTTTTGAGCTCTTGCCCTAATACGAGCATTTATGCTGCAACCCAGAGGAAGTTCAGAGAGGAGCTGAAGAAAGTGCTGAAATCTCCGTGGCTACTGGTTTTAAGAATATTTCAAAGCCAAACAAATGCAAAGTAGTCCCATTGTTGAATATTGGCACTCAGTTTTGGTTCACTTGCTAATCTGGACGGAACATGATTTTCAATTTGTAATCAGATGAACTACTGGGGTGCATTCCTACCCGTTTTAGCACCGAGTGCAGCTCCGACTGTGCATTTCCAAATAAAAGAAAGAAGCTTAGATTCTGTAGTTCTGAAATAAACAAAAAGCAGAACAATAGTTGAAGTTGCTGGAAAAGCTTAGCTGGCTTGGCAGCATCTGCGAAGAAAAATTCAGAATTACCGTTTCGGGTTAGCTCTGATTTCTTTTTCTTCACAGATGCTGCCAGACCTGCTGAGCTTTTTCAGCAGCTTCAGCTTTTGTTCCTGATTTACAACACGCGCAGTTCTTTCGATTTTTTAACCTAAAGACAGACATCGCTGGAGAAACTCAGCAGCATTTGGTGTGAGAATGCACATTTATCGTTTCGAGTCCAGTTGCGATTTTTCAGAACTGGGAATTTTTTTTTCTTTCCACAGTTGCTACCTGACCTGCTGAGTTTCTCCATCAATTTATGCTCTTGGGTTATTCAAAAACCTGTTTCCCCTTTTGTTTGCAGTTTTAGCTCAATAGTAGGTAAGTGTTCGGATCTGATTGATCTTCGAGTTTGCATTCCTGAAATGAAACAAGTGAGCAGATTCAGAATTGCACAGGTCTGTGATGTTTTAAAGCAGTACAGATGGTTTTACAAGAAAGAAATGAAGCCGATAGCTGTAGAACAGCACTGAATTTCATATCCTAGGTGGGTCATCATTGTCGTTCGTGAGTGGCTGCAGATGATGACATTGACATTGATGATTTAATAGGAATCGCACTCACACACGTGCCATTAAATTAATCGGTGGCATGATTCAGCAGATGCTGGAAGCCTGGAATCGAAACAAAATAAAACAATGAGGCACGTGGAGCTCGAAATAGAGTTAACGTCTTGGGTGGTGACAACATAAACTTCAGAACTTTAGTAACTGTTTGTAGATTGACAGAATCAGCTATAACTCTTTCCAGCATAAATTGGTTCCCTGAGAGAGAAAAACATGGAAAAGCCGTTCTAAAAGAATTGAAATCACTTCGCCATTCCTCGGAAAAGAAGAAATCAAAGCCAGAATAACAAACTGTTTTAACATCTGAACGGTTTCAGGTCTCCCAGCATCTGCAGCTCTTTGTCTTGATTTGGTCTGAAGGTGGATTACAGGTCACAGAAATAACCATGTTCACCATAAGACTGTGCCAGAGGTGTCCTACGCCACCACCTTCTCTCCGTAATATAAAGCACAGTTCACAGGACTGTTGCCCATGTTGGAACCATAACTCCCAGAAAACAACAATAACTCAATGTGGCTTACTCCCCGTGACTAACAATTCAGCAATGGCTCACAACATGCTCTACTCCTTTTTCCGACCACTCCAGCAATGCACAACTGAGAAAAGTTGTTATGCATTTGACATGATTCACTGGTGCACATTGGCCTGGAGTCACAGATTCGCAGAGCGCAGAAAAGGCCCTTTGGTCTATTGAGTCCTCACAAACTTTAACTGCCACCAAAGGTACGCTTATCCCAATTTCTTGCATTTGTCCCAAATCCTGGAGCTTTATATTTCAAGTGTTCATCATTTTTTAAAAAAAAATTGTAAGGTTTCCGGCCACCGGTACCTTCCCAGGTGATGCATTCCAGATTCTCATCATACTCTGAATGAAAAAGCTTTTTTACTTTAAATTCCCTCTGAATCTCCTGCCACTTAGTCTAAAACCTTGCTTTCTTGTGACTGACCCCTCAAACAAGGGGAACAGTTGCTCTCCATTCGCTAACGCCATCATTGTACTATTGGACAAAATCGGGACGCGCTGTCTTTCCCTGTCCAGTTGGTGAGTTTGACTTAACACCTTCTTTGCATTTTCCGTCCTGTGAGCTGGGAATTCTTTCCTCTTGAGTGCATGAAAATTTTTGAACTTAGATTTCATCAGTCTCTAATAATTCTAACCAAACTGCTGGCGTGTGCAATTATCAAAAACTGCACTCTTTCTTCCGGACATTTATTACATTGACTGCTCTGAACAGCCGTTGCATTCACACAGATACTATAATTGCTTCTGACTTCAAATACGTTTCTTTCAGACTAAACCGAAAAGGTTTTGAACTAAATAAACAAATCACTGCTCATAGAGTGATACTGCATAGAAACAGGTGCTTTGGTGTGACCAGTCCTTGCGCTTGGCCCATATCACTCCAAACATTTCTTATCCATGTACTTTTCCAAATGTATTTTAAACGTAACTGAAACTGCATGCACTGCTTACTCTGGAAGTTCATTCCTCTCATGAACCACTCTCTGTTATAATTCTGCGTCAAGATGCTGTGTGACTTTGTGGGCCTCACCCTGGATCCTGCTATAGCTAATGGCTATTGCCAGGGTTGCACACTGAGACAAACACCGACTGTGCCTGGAGGACCACCAACTCGGTGAAAGATGCTCTTTGTTCCGCCTGAAAAGTGTTGGTCTTCCAGAGCGAGGAGGTGGCCCTGATTAACTGTTGCAGACTGGCACATTCTAAGGAACAAAAGTATGTGCTGAGGTACACGCTAAAGATTGGGGCAGCTGCTGTCAAGGTGCAGTTTGGAAAGCCCACTGTCTGAGGTCTTCCTGTTGAAGTTAAATAGACGTCCGTTCTGTTATTGGACCCTCCTGGTACCTCAATATATTTAGGCATAGTCTTACACAAGGAAGAGATAGTTTGTTTTAGTTGGAGAGAATCGAACTCTAATATTTGTTTTAATTTCTTCCTACTCTATTGAACAGAACCAAACTGCTTTAGAAACTCTGTGAATATGTTAAAAAAAATTGCTTTAACACGAGAAACATACATATACAAAGAAGAAGGCAAACAGCATTATTGATTAGACAAGTTAAGTTTGATTAGGGAACTTGAGATTAGCACAAATTGATGTGCTCTTTTGCTCATGTAACAATGTGTAATGTATTCAGGCTGTTGATAGCTAATAAAAAGAGATAGAATTATCTAAAAGAAAGCTCATGCTTGCCAACAAACGCAGTAACTTCAGTAGTTTCGTGTATACTTTGCGCTTGCACATTGCTTCAATTAAGCTGCATGTTGCCAAACTACAAAGTGATCTTTGTCCCTTGCTATCTGTTGCCTTTGACAGTCTGTTAATAAATACATACATAATGATCAATATCCTAAAATTAAGCATTCAAGGATTAGTGCTACCTACAGAGACATAACGATTTGCTTCTGGGTCAATGGCAAGTTTTATTGAAAAATGTTACTTGCGCTTCTTGGCTGTAAGAGACCATTTGTTGAAAAAAGTTTCGATTTCAAAGCGTGTGCATGTTATATTCGACCTCATTGTCAGACGATTGCAGCAGGGAAGACTTTAGCTCATCTCATTGAAGGTCATCTTTATGATCGCATTAATGACATTTAAAAAGAAATAATGACACCTTTACTCAGTGTGTGTATAGAAAACAGCTGAACCTTATTGCGTCTGGTGATGTGAGAGATTAATCATGAAAAGGATCGGAATAAATGAAACAAGAATTATATTGCAGCAGTAACGTTTATCAGACAAAACGAAAATCAAAAATCAGGCCTGGTGTTAGAACGGAATATTTGCGTTAGGGTTTTGAAGGAATTGATTAAATATCACACATTTTTCGGTTTAGTAGTCCCATACAATCGGCATGTTCTGCTGAAGTGGCTGTTAATAATTGCCACTTAATGTTTATAACATACAAGGAAGATGGAGACCCTTGTGGTGCAGTTGCAGTGTTCCAACCTTAAAGCCAGAAGGCCTGGGTTCAAGTATCACCTGCTCCTGAGGTGTGTAATATTCATAAAATCCCTACAGTGTGGAAGAAGGCCATTCAGCCCACACCTACCCTCTAAAGAGCACCTCTGCTAGACCTACCCCATTCCTGTAACCCTGCCTTTCACATTGGCAACCCAACTAACTGTCATATCTTTGGACTGTGGGAGGGAAGCAGAGCACCCAGAGGAAACCTACGCTGACACAGGGGAGAATGTGCAAACTCAACACAGATAGTTGCCCGAGTGCCAAATCAAGCCCAGGTCCCTGAACCTGTGAAGCAGCTGTGCCAACTGCCAAGCCACCATACAGCCCATCTCTGCCAAGGTTGATTAGGGAAAAAATGGTTAAATAAAAGAAAGAATTATAAGTTGCAGCCATCTGGCCGATAGCCAAGTTCTGAATTTATCACGGAAATTGGGGAATAACAAATAAGTTAACATTAATACCATGCAAACAGAAAATCAGTTACACCCAACTGCATTTTTAGAGTGATTTCCAGTAACTAAAGTTGGTTACTGATTATCATGATTACAGAATTCCTAATAATGGACCACATTGGTTACATATTAACTAAACAGTATGACGTTGCAAAAGATTAATATGCCCATGCTCTCTAACAGAACATTGCCGCACAAAGAGAGAGTTTGTACCATGTGTATTGCAAGCAGTCTGACAAGGTTGTGTGGTGTAAATAACATTCCAGATTTCCAGCCTAATTTTCTGCCAGCAAATTGCTCGACGATAACAATTTGAATTCAATAAATCCTCATTACTTTTTTTTAAAGATGTAAAGATAATTATGAACCTTCTTGAGTTATGTGAAACAATTCCAGTAATATCCCTTACTGAAAGACATCTACAAGCCTTATATGGTCCAATCACAATGCAATATGGCTGACTCTGTTGTGTCGAACCTTGAGAACATCTAATGAAAATAATTAAACTCGGCTGACATCAACTGAGGTACCTGGATCTGCCCTGAACTTCTCACATGGTCAAAGATCAGTGCCTTTGCAAATCGGCAGAACTGTCCCACAGAGTCATCACAGGTTAGCCTGCCATATTCATTAACAGTGAGTCCTATCTGACAACTGTGTTAGCAGACATCACCGTTCTTCAGTATGTTTCGACCCAGTGCCGGGATTGACCCTCCAGAGAAGATGCCATCCCACTGTGAAATCAGGAACGAGCTACCCGATGATTACTCCTTGTGGACTTGGAGATCTGTGAAACCTATTGGGCAAGGAAGCCTTTTGTCGATGATTACCTACCACTGCCAATACTCCATCACAACCAACTCCAGTCTTTTCTGTGTTGCACACCAGCTGGATGAAGCGTAGAGGACTATTTGAAGGGACTTCAATACCCATCAGCAAACATTGTTAGTTGCACCACTATGGGGCAAGTTGTCCAATTTCAAGGCTGTGCACGCTGTCAGTGGAATTTGTTAAGGGTCAAGAACAAGAAGATGAAATCTACTTAGTCATAGAGTCATACATCATGGAAACAGTCCCTTTGGTCCAAACAGTCCATGCCAAACATAATCCCAAGCTAACTAGTCCCACCCGCCTGCTCCTAGCCCATATCCCTCCAAACCTTTTCTATTTATGTACCTATCCAAATCTCTTTTAAACGTTGCGATTATACTCTCATCCACCACTTACTTTGGAAGTTCATTCCACATGCGAACCACCCGCTGTGTAAAATAATTACCTTTTTTTATATTCCTCTCCACTCGCCTTAAAAATGTGCCCACTGGTCTTGAAATCTCCCACCTTATGGAAAACACAGCCACCACTAACTGCTTCTTTATTTTATAAACTTCTATCAGGTAGCTTTTCAACCTCCTACTCTCAGTGAAACAAAGTCCCGGCCTATCCAACCTTGCTTTATAGCTCAAACCTTTCATTCCTGGCAACATCCTGGTAAACATCTTCTGAATCCTCTGCAGCTTAGTAATATCCTTCCTGTAACTGGGCGACCAGAACTAGACACAGTCTTCCAGAATATGGCTCGCCAATGTCCTGTATAACATGACTTTCTAAGCCCTGCACTAAAAGTACTTGACCTAGCTCTCAAGAATATCGCTGTTACCAATAAATTCATGACTGTATTAGTAGGTGTGAAGCACTGTACACTCCTTGTAGAGATGGCAACAAGTGTTTACATTGACCATATAATCTGGAATGGTTCGTGTCACTCCCACTGTGATAATTAAGACAAATGAACAATAAATCCAACAACTTGAGACTGGACATCCACTAGAAGATCAGATCATGATCATCAGCAGGACTCCAACCAACCTCAGCTATAAGCTTTAAATCTCAGATGATACCTCCCAGTTGTAGAATCCCCAACCAGTGGAAATAATTTATCTTTATTGACCCTGTTTTTCCAGTTGATATCTTAGAAAGCTTCAATCAGTACCCCCTGTCCATCTAATTTCTGGGGAAGTGAGGCCTTAGTTAGTACATAGAACAGGTACACATCCTTCAGCCCAGCATGTCAAGCCAACTCTAATGCCATTTAAATCTGATCCCATCTGCCTGTAAATGCTCCTGTGTCTGTCTATATGCGCCTTAAGCATTGATCTCATATCTGCTTCTACCACCTCCCCTGGCAGTACGTTCCAGGCACAGACCATTCTCTGTGTAAATGAAATTGCCTCATACATCTCCTTTAAGTTAGCGAATGAATTATCTAATCCTCTGTCTATGGCAACAAACTGTCCTTAATACCACAAATTTGTCAAATAGCTGAAAATGCAGTAACCTATCAAACACCCTTTGGTAATTCAAACACTTTAGATCCATTAGTTTCCACATATCTGCCTTTGGTGTTCTCTGTTCAACAAATTCACATGCATTTATCAGGCTGAATTTCTCCGTCATTAAGTCATGCTGAATCCACTTCATTGTCATATATTTCTAAATACTGCGCTGTGAAATCCTTTCTAATAGGCTTGAACATTTTCCCTTTTTCAATAAGAGTGTTCCATTGGCAGTTTACAATCCTCCAGTTTCCAGAATGCTGAGTATTCTGGTGAGATTACCGCAAGTCCTTCCATTATTTCTGTCGCTACTTATTTTGACATGCCATGAGGAAACCCATCAGGTTCAGAGGACGTGTCAGACTTTAAAATCATTAGTTTGCCTGGTACTTCTTTGTTTGTGATAATCATTATAGTTACTTCTGCTAATCCTCTCCGTGATTATTTGGTTTTATTTTGGAATGTCTCACAGTGAAGGCTGAAACAGAGTATTTACTCAAAAATTCTGAGGTTTCTTGTTTCTCCATTCTCAATTTCTGAGCGTAATTCCCAACAGAGTCTATGATCACTTTGGCCTCTCATTGTATTTTTATTGTTTTGATAATGTTGTCGCCGTCTCTCTTGATGTTCATTGCCCACAATCAGCTACTATCCTATGGAATGATGGAGCAGGGTCATGAGGCTGAATGGTATACTCTTGATCCTACGGTGCCATAGAGTACCAACCTTTTGATCCAACTTGTCCATGCTGACCAGGCACCACAATCAGACCTCAATCTTTCTGCCAGCATTTTGCTCATTTCCCTCTGAACCATTCCTACTCATACCCATCCAGATGCATTTTAAATGTTTTAATAGTACCCGCCACTGCTCCTTCCTTTCCACCATGCTTATTGTCTCTCTCTTTATATTGTTTGGTCACCTTTTATTAAATTTTAATACTTTGATAACCCCTGCCTTGTTATTTGTCATTCTGTACAAATCTATTTTAAATGTGATCCTATCCTTCACATTCCCAGTTAGATTGAACCATTCCTAGGCTCATTAGTAGAATAGAGTCACAACATGGAAACTGACCTTTCAGTCCAACCCATCTATGCCAACCAGATAAGGTAAATTAATCTAATCCCATATACCAGGCAATCATACAAATGAACTTTTGCTTGTTGTAAAATTGAGCAGAAGTGCATGATGGAATTGAGCGTAACAAATGGATTTCATTTCTTCAACACTTGAAGGGATAATACAAGGATGTTTCATATTTTTACTGACAGTTCACCTGTCACTACTGGGAAGTAGCTCCTTGGCATACGTTGTGTTAAAGATGTTCAAACTCAAGGCTGTGACAATTACTGCACACATATCATCAACAGCAATCCCGGACTGCTGGCCTCTGCAAATATCATTCATCAACAGTCACAACCTGATCTCCCTTTGCTGGGTAGTGTGAATATTACACACACACACACACACACACACACACACACACACACACACACACACACACACACACACAGACACACACACACACACACACACACACAGACACACACACACACACACACACGCATGACACACAGTTGCAGTTTGATTCCCCTCTGCTCGGGACTGTAAATGTTACACACACAACACAACACACACGCGTGCGCACGCACACACACACGCACACAAACACACTGCCTGATATTGTCTCTGCTAGGGACCGTAGCATTAAACACATTCAGGGGCCGGGGTCTTGCTGGTTGTTAATTCAATGGACAACGTTTGAAAATATTAAACCACGTTGATTGAACGTTTAGAGGTTTCACTCTCAGTTTTACAAAAAAAATCAAATATGATAAACTGGACGGTGCAGTTTAAAATTAGACAAGCTTTATTTTATTTTAGACTATTGAATTTTCTTTGCATGATGCTGGTACATGCTGCGTCATGGCATATATTCAGGGCTTTGCTGAGTTTATTTATCCGAACAGAAAACAAATCAAGCAACTTAGGAAATGGAGCTGGAGAAAACAGGAATGTCAGTTACTGTTACATAATGTCAGACAAAAAAGGTCGGAATGGCAAGTAATTTCACATGTTTATCCTACATACACACTTTTTCAAAGTTTCATGTTTTAAAAGTAGAATTCACGGTCCTGAGGAAGGGTCGTGCAACCTGAAACATGAACTCTGATTTCTCTCCACAGATGCTGCTAGGCCTGCTGAGCTTTTCCAGCAATTTCTATTTTTGTTTCTGATTTAAAGTGTCCTCAGTTCTTTCAGGTTTAATTAGGAAATACAAGCATGGCAAAAAAAAATGTGTACTGATGCTCCCTGGCTCAGTTCAGTGTTGGAGCATAGGAGTAATAGTAGGCCATTGAGTCTGTTGACAATGTGATTTAACCTTTAGTAAGTTGTAATTTTATGTCTTACACAAGTCAAGATGATCATGGCCGATTACCGAGCTTAATATTCTTTCCCATTACCCCGAAGCCACAAGACCTATGTTTAGATCCTGCTGGAAAACACACATTGCTTTGATTTCAGCTGCTTATTGCGGCAGTAAATTCCACAGGCTCTTCACTCCCTGGGTACTGAAATTTCTCCCAATTTTAGTCCTAAAAGTTTACCTAAAACCCATGACCCTGGCTCTGGGCGACCATCAACATTGGAACATTCTTCCTGGATCTAATACGTTTAATCATGTCCGAATGTCATATGTTTCTAAGGGACATCCCTCATTCTTCAAAAGCTTCAGTGAGTCTAGTCCTAAACAACTCAGTATCTTAGATGGAGTATTAAATGTAATACCTCATAAGCTGCAGATAAGCACAAAGCTGGGGGCGAGGGTGAGATGTGAAGATGTAGCAGCGATGTTGCAGTGTGATTCGGCAAGAAGGGGTGAGATGACAAAGGCATGGAGGCTGCAGTATAATGTGGAGAAGTGTGAGGTTATTCACTTTGGTAGCAAAAATTGAAGGTAGAGTATAATATGAAATGGCTGTCAATTGAGAGAGTGGAATGCTGAATGGGAGCTGGGTGATCGCTCACACCAGTCATTGAAAGTAAATGCGTAGGTGCAGCATGCAGTAAAAATTATTGGCCAACTTGGAGTGTTCCGGCATGTCACCAGTGGCTAACACAAAGCAATAAGTTTTTTTTCGGCTGAGTCAAGTTTCTTATGATCAAATGACTGATTGAATTGTTTGCTGCACTAATATAATGAAATATCGCTTTACATTGAAGGGATAGAGCGTTGGCACATACAGCATCGAGAAAAGCAGACGAAGAAACTCAAATTCACACCGGTGACAGGAGAGCAATTCGCAAGAGATTGTGCATTGGAGGAGAATTACCCAGACTTAACGATTGCCATTTGTGCGGTCACCGCGGAAATGATTGAAAATGAATGGAAAAATTGAGGAAAAGATCATGGAAACACACCTAGTGAATAGATTAAGAAGCAACCAGTCCTTCAGCTCGATACATTTCTGGGGAACAATGACAATGAAACAGAGAGTTTTGGAATAACTGTGCAATTTGGGCGGGCAGGCATGGGGAAAAGCACTATGGTGCAGAAATTAATCCATGATTGGTCAAAAGTTAAAAATATACCATCGGTTTAAGTTTGTCTTTCAGTTCCAATGTTCACGGTTAAACTTAATACATTGTAGAACCAGTCTGACAGCCACAATCCTGGAAAACTGGTCTTATTAAGAAGATACTTTGGAATATTTGTGGAAAGGTCCTCAAAGGATATTGTTTGCCTTTGAAGATTTCAATCAATTTCAGAAACCATCGATTTCAATGATGCTGAAAGGAATGCGGAACCCCAACGTCAGTGTCTCGACCCTAACTCTTACTGCCTGATCTCAGATATAGTTCGCTGCCTCATTCAGGGAGAGTTGCTGAAGGGTTGCTCAATGCTCATTGCAAGCCAATCCACGGAAAATCGATGACAGCAATAAATCGAAAAGTAGAAATCTTGGGGTTCACACCTGAAGCGACAGTACAATACTTTCACAATTATTTCCTGCTCCTCTGATGCTGCTGGGCCTGCTGTGTTCATCCAGCCCCATACTTTGTTATCTCGGATTCTCCAGCATCTGCAGTTCCTATTTTCTCTGTTATATCAGAAATGAACAGTCGGTATCGGATGTAACCAAATGCATTAAGGAGAATAGCACATTGTGTAAACTGTGCTTCAACCCCCCGTACTGTCTGATCCTCTTCTCTTTGTTGGAGTCACACCAACCGCAAAGAGTGCAAGAGATGTCTTTATTTCATACAACTAGCGCACAGGCCGTCTCCACTTACGTCATTTTGTGCGGATTGAAAAATGTCTTGGGTGGTGGGGTCGGATTGTAGATGGCGGAAGTGTCAGAGGATGATGCGTTGTATCCGGAGGTTGGTTGGGGTGGTGTGTGAGAACGAGGGGGATCCTCTTAGGGCGGTTGTGGCGGGGGCGGGGTGTGAGGGATGTGTTGCGGGAAATGTGGGAGACGCGGTCAAGGGCGTTCTCGACCACTGTGGGGGGAAAGTTGCGGTCCTTGAAGAACTTGGACATCTGGGAAATCTTGGACATCCCCACCACCCAAGACATTTTTCCATCCCCACCCTTGTCTGCTTTCCGGAGAGACCACTCTCTCCGTGGCTCCCTTGTTCGCTCCACACTGCCCTCCAAAACCACCACACCCGGCACCTTCCCCTGCAACCGCCGGAAATGCTACACTTGCCCCCACACCTCCTCCCTCACCCCTATCCCAGGCCCCAAGATGACTTTCCACATTAAGCAGAGGTTCACCTGCACATCTGCCAATGTGGTATACTGCGTCCACTGTACCCAGTGTGGCTTCCTGTACATTGGGGAAAGAAAGCGGAGGCTTGGGGACCGCTTTTTTTGCAAAACACCTCCGCTCGGTTCGCAATAAACAACTGCACCTCCCAGTCACAAACCATTTCCACTCCCCCTCCCATTCTTTAGATGACATGTCCATCATGGGCCTCCTGCAGTGCCACAATGATGCCACCCGAAGGTTGCAGGAACAGCAACTCATATTCCGCTTGGGAACCCTGCAGCCCAATGGTATCAATGTGGACTTCACCAGTTTCAAAATCGCCCCTTCCCCCACCGCATCCCAAAACCAGCGCAGTTTGTCCCCTCCCCCCACTGCACCACACAACCAGCCCAGCTCTTCCCCTCCACCCACTGCATCCCAAAACCAGTCCAACCTGTCTCTGCCTCCCTAACCTGTTCTTCCTCTCACCCATCCCTTCCTCCCACCCCAAGCCGCACCTCCATCTCCAACCTACTAACCTCATCCCACCTCCTTGACCTGTCCGTCTTCCCTGGACTGACCTATCCCCTCCCTGCCTCCCCACCTATACTCTCCTCTCCACCTATCTTCTTTTCTCTCCATCTTCGGTCCACCTCCCCCTCTCTCCCTATTTATTCCAGAACCCTCTTCCCATCCCCCTCTCTGATGAAGGGTCTAGGCCCGAAACGTCAGCTTCTGTGCTCCTGAGATGCTGCTGGGCCTGCTGTGGTCATTCAACCTCACATTTTGTTAGTTACTTTATGGAGCAGATTTAGTGTGAACTCCAGCGGCAGGGGGACTGGCTGTACCCTACAGGACACACAGCGTGGTTCTGTATGATAAGGGTAGACCTAATATATCTATTGGTATGCAAGATAATTTAAATAAAAAGAGGTTGATACAAATTTAAAACAAGGGATTTTTCAATAATAAGTAAATGCTCGAACATGGTTGATCAGAAAAACAGATTTACTGTCCATAGCTTTCGAGTTTAAATCAGATTGCTCAGAAGGAGCACCTTTGCTATCCATTGGCAACCCCTATATTTGTAACCTCTTCTTTTTTTGTTTATTTAGCCAATTTACTGAATCAACCTCTTTTGTTAGTAAACTCCTCTGGAACACGAGGGATTTCAGCTTGGGTTTCTTGCTTCAGGGATTGGGACCACAGGGCTCTGCGCCACAAGGGTGCCCATATGTGATCTGTCTGACGGACCGATCTACAACTGAGTGACTCATTGGCCCTTACAGAGACTTGTTCATTTTAAACCGCATTGATGTCAGTCTTAAGGGTTTCCGGTTACGTTTGGCAGATTCCAGCTCCAGTCAGATGTTAGAAAATCAGATGCACTTCTGCCACTTTCGATGCTTTGTGTCCATATTAATCAGGCGAGTGTTTTATTCTGGATATTAATACTCAAGGAAGGGAGTCGATGGCCTGGTGGCATCATTGCAGGACTGTAAATCCAGAGATGCGGATATCATTCTAGGGAGGTAGTAGGAACTGCCGCTGCTGGAAAATCTGAGATAACACAGTGTAGTGCTGGATGAGCACTGCAGGCCAAGCAGCATCAGAGGAGCAGGAAAGCTGACGTTTCGGTTCACGATCCTTCTTCAGAAATCTGTTTCACTCTGTTTTTTAAGGAAGGAAATCTGCCATCCTTACCTTGTCTGGCCTACAGGTGATGATGGACCCAGAGCAATGTGGTTGACTCTCAGTTGCCCTCTGAGCAATTCAGGTTGTGTAGGAAATGCTGCCGAGTCAGCGACGCCCTCATCCCATTAATGAATAAAAAAAATCTCGAGTTGAAATTTTCCCAGCTACAGCAAGGAGATCTGATATTATTCTGCTCGGGAATAATTCTGAGCTTCTGCATTTTACGGCCTGGAAAAAGAGCATAGTGCCACGTTGCTGATGTTGAACATAGAAAGGTAGTCAGGCTATTGGTATGTAATTGATGATGTTCAGATTTGTAACATTTATATTAAAATTTAGAGCAGAAGTAGAATTTTCAGACTCTTGAGAAAGCCTTGTGAAATAACATAGGTCAGTAAAACACCAGGCCCTTCAGACTGCCACAGTACATGATGTCCTTCTAAACTAAAAACATTCTTGCTTCTACGTGGTCTATATTACTTTATTCCCTGCCTATTCATATATCTATCAAGATGCCTCTTAAATGTTACTATTGGTTCCAGCTTCAACTTATCTGGCAGCACATTCTCGGCACTTACCACACTCTGATTAAAACAAAAATCTGCCTCACACATAACTTTACTTAAACTTATGTTGCCTAATAATTGACATTTCTACTCTGGGCAAAAGACTCCGACTATCCCATCTATCCATGACTGTCATAATTATTTAAACTTCAATCGAGTCCACTCCACCCCATATCCTTCATTGTTGTCTCTTTTGTATTTGAGTGGACTTAACCTTGCCTTAGCTAACCTCTTGTTTCTTACATAGGTACAAACCCTATTGTGATTTTCCTTAAACCTGTTTTATTGAGATGTTTTATGGCTCACTTTAACCATCCTAATTCCCAACGTTGTTCAATAGCATTGTGGCTACTCCTAGTGCGACCTCATGTCCAGGTTTTCCCTTAATTCCAGCAGTCTAAGTCCCTTGTTAATACTTTGTCTGTTGTCAACTGCCCAAACAGGCTCAGTGATCCTACATTCCCCACTCTGTCAGCTGACGAGTTCTAATAACACATGGTGTCTTGATTGACAAAAGGGAAAACGATTAATTATTTCTATTTTCAATGACACAATTTCCAACATTGAGTGAATGAGATACTCCCTGTTCCCTTCAGAGCATGTCTATCGCTTGTGGTTCCTGGGCATGGGCTGCTCCTTGCTCTCCAGCACCTGTCAAGCACAGTGATACAGGCGATCATTTGAGGAACCACACATACAAGCTGTTTTCTCTATTCGCAACCAACTCCCCAGCAGTAATATTGACAGCTCATCTGAAATCCTGTGTAAGTGCATCAGCTGAGGTCATGTGGTGGAGGTGGGTAGGAGGAGTAGAGTGGGAGGCATGGGTACGGTGTAGGGGAAAGAGGTCCATGTGGTGTCTCATAAATGAGGGACTGGTTCTCCAGTTGGCATGGCTTGATAGGGATGGTGGGGGGGAAGGTCGGAGTAGTACGGCAGCAGCACCACATCAGTGAGTGGGTGCTTAGGGCAGGTCGGTGTGGACAGATGGTCACATAAGAGGGAGAATATCAGACCCAGAGCTGGGTGCAGATAATTGGTCAGGGATTGAGCGATGTTGGTCTCTTTGGCATGGTAATGTGTTGGGGAGTGCGAGGTTGTGATGTGGTGATGTGGAGAAGGGAGTAAGGGTAGTTGGCATTCCCTTATTGGTGTTCAGTCCAGGAGGGAGGGATGGTGCTAGGTCTGATTCTACTGGCAACTGTGACCTCAGTTTCAGAATGGTACAGGGCTTGATGGCAGATAGTGTCATCCTGTGTGGTCCAGGGTAAGGGTGTTAAAGTCAGATTTTGCCAGGGGGTGAGGGTGTTTTGATGGCTGGGGTGGGGACGCTATGTCTATGTCCAAGCTATGTAATTGGGTGTGTCAATCTTGATTCAGTGTTTCAGCTAGCAGTTACCCTATTTAAAGTAGGCTTTTCATCCTCTAACCTCTACCTATGAAACGTAAGTGAGCCGAGCTCTTCGAAGTCCCTGTTGAGCAGAGGTTTTCTTAAGAGTGCACCTGGCACAGGGAAGGTGTCCATCAGAAATTTCAATTTCCCAGCCAATTCCCTCAGACCCAACTGCAACGGAAAGTCCACGTACTCTAGGTATGTAACTCCAGTCTGTCTGGCGGTCAAAATTGTTTCTTCCATCAAAATACATGGGCCATCTGGTGACACATAGAACAGGGCAGAAACCTCTTACGTTTAAAAGGCCATGTCTACACCCAAAGTTGCTTCTAGATTTGAATATTCCGAATTGAGGACGTCTTTCTATTTTGGCAGTGACTTTCAGACTAATCTTACTAAGTGTCGTTTATTTCCACATTTCATGAACACTTGAATATTTAGATTTCAGCCTTTTATTAGAACCGTGCCTTCACAATAGCCACTGGAACACAGTTTTATTTGCCAGTTTGCCCTGTCAGTTCTTCTGTATCCTCTGCAGGACGGTAAGTTGAATGACATCCTGGCGAAATGAATATTCTGCACGTACAGGAGGCGCTATGAACTGACTGCAACTCAGATACCATATACCCGCGACTTATCGGTAATCAATAGTTAAAAATTGCAAGGGAAGTCACTTCAGGTCTTAAAAAACAGATTGCATCCCAAAGAAAATATACTTATGCAGAAGTTGTTAAGTAATAAATTGCACCTTATTAGTTATGGATTTTCTGATCTGCATTTAGACTTAACCAGAATCACATCGGGAACCCAGGAGTGAAAAGGCTGTCTGAAGTTCAGACGAGACGTGATTGCGAAATAACAAGATTAGAGAGCGTAATGTTGCTTCAAATAGTAAAACAACTCAATTGCAATGTTCCCAATCTATAACTAACGACATTGCGCAATTAACAACATTCAGCCAATCTCGAGCTCCAATTTCCTTTGAACGAACACAACATAGAAATTGGAAAATGTTGACATAATGGAACTGATTTACGTTTGATAATTATGAGTATGTCTTGTAAAATTACAAATAATGTCGGTCGCAGTTTTATTTTTCACTCTGTGATGTTCTAACACTGCATGTTAGTGTCTAATAATCTCACAGGTGATGGGTTGGGAATGTTGATCTCAGCTCTCTAGCCAAACAGTTCACTTCCGGAGCCAGAACTGAGTAATATGTTTCAGTGTGATGCTGATTACTCTAACAGACTGACTGAGAAACATCATCACTTATTGGATGTTCTCATCCAGAGCAAGGCCTGCCTGAAGGAAATCCGGTAAATTATCGGCTCAGATATTTAAATGTCATTTCAAAGGTATAAAATAAATCAAGTTCGTTATATCATTTATAATGAACAGGTTTGGGAGAAATGTGTCATTTCATGAAAAAAATTGCTTTTTAGTTACTTGAAGAAAATTTAAATTTGAATGCTGGTAAGAATATCGTCAGTTAAAATTAATAGTTAAAAGGACTGTTCACGATTTGCATTATTTTTCGTATCTTTCAGACTACCGAGCAATGATTTATCGGCACAGAACTGTGACGTTCTGAAATGAGTCTGTGCATTGGAGCAATTAATTGTCATTACTCGGGAATTGATTGCTTATTGTTATATTTTAAAATTGGTTAGCATTCTAAAAATAATAGATTCATGGAATCCCGGATGTGGAAACATGCCATTCCCAGTATCACTCGTATCCTTACATACAGATGAGGAAGGACACCACTTTGATTGGGACAACACATCCATCCTAGGACGAGCCAAACAGAGACACGCACAAGAAATCCTAGAAGCATGGCATTCCAACAGGAACTCCATCAACAAACACATTGATTTGGAGCCAATCTACCATCCCCTGTGAAAAAGAACAGGAAATGACATCACCAACGCAGGAAATGACATCACCAACCCAAGGAAACCTAACCAGATAAATAGAAAGTGGGACATAACACCAGTGCTTCGTCAGAGGCTCACTGATGATGTTACCTAGAATGGTGATGAAACGTCTGAAAACTAACCTTCCAGCTCAGCGAGCAAACTCACATCCACATGCCATTCAGCCCAAAAACCTTTTGAGGAGCATCCCACCCAATGCACTCTTCCACCCTATCCTTGCATTTCTGAAAGCTTGTGCACCTGCCCTAACATCACTAGACACTACGAACAGTTTAGCACAGCCAATCCACCTAACTTCGACACCTTTGTGCTGTGGGAAGAAGCCAGAAAACTCGTCAGAAACCCTGAGAGACATAAATTGTTCTTTCTTAAATAAGTCATCCAGAATGGGACACCAGAATCAGATCCATTTTAAACATGTTCTGGGACATTATCCCAGAATCTATTCAAAGGTGGGAGCAAGAATTTGAACACCCATCCTTCAATGCATCTCTTCCTGGCTCTAATTTGCCAGTGATGCTTCTCAGATTATATAACACTTTGCTGTCACTTAACTCATTTAGCTGTGAGAAGCCCTCAAATTCTGCCTTTGTTAATTGATGTTGAGTTACAGCTCAGGTCATATTATGTTCAATCCTGATGGAATAACATTTTTAGTGTGTCTGACAATTTTGATCTTAATCGTGTCTGAATTTGAGAGTACATCTTAAATTCCTGCCCTGCCTTATGCCCATCAGTAATTGAAGTATACAGGCCACAACCCATGGTTGGGCAGTGTGTCATCCTCGGTTAAGTGTTCATTAGCTAACACAATCGAAAGCTTTGGAATATTTCAACATTTTGTCTTATTGAATTCATGTTGAGTCTGTGGTGGTGACTGAGTGAATGAGATCACAGGGGAGTGAGGGGTTGAAATATGTGGCTGGGTAAAGGGTTAGGTTGCCTGAGTTTATTGGCTAAATGGGTATTGTGGAGAACAGTGAGAAATGGCTAAAGGTTGAGGATGATGGCTGTTTTGTCCTTGACCTGTGAATCCTGGAAGGTGGTATGTAATCAAATGTCCATGTGAAGAATTTGCCAGTTGAACTGGATCCCAGGGGGATGGTTGTAGGCCTGTAATATTGCAGGTGCTAGGGTTGGCAAGTGGGCACTCTGGCATTCCATTAGTGTGGAAACTAGACAGGAGATTATGGAAGTAGGTTGCTGGTGTTTTTTTGTTTGGTGCTCAAGTCACTTGGTGGGTCAGGCAGCAGTTGGGTAGGAAGATAAGACAGCGAGTGGATTGAGTCATAGCTCCTAACAGGTTTGTGTAAGTAAAATATCAACATTCTGCTTCTGGGACCTGCTGTGGTGCATGGTCATGTCCATATCCTGATTTGGTAAAATGTGGAGCTGGAGGAGCACAGCAGGTGAGACTACATCTGAGGAGCGGGAAAGTTGATGTTTTGGAACAGGTTCCTTCATCAATCCTCCTCTGATAGTTCTGATTTGCTGGGCTCCTCCAGTTCCACAGTTTATTGACTGTGACTTCCAGCATCCTGAGTCCTCGTTATCTTCACATCCCTGCCCCGATCCAAGTTCAAATCCTACGGAGTCCAGAAGTTGCAATAACAACTATAAAGTAGTCTCTGTTTAGAATGTTGGCTTTCAGTTTTCATTCATTTGCTAATCTGGACTCTAGCATGATTTTTACTTTATTCTGGCAGTAATCTCATGAATTACTGGGCTGCATTCCTACCTCTTTGGCACTGAGTGCCTACAGTGACTATCATTCCGAAATCAAAGAAAGAGAACTGAAACAAAGAGAGAAGAAAAACAACCAGAAATCACAGCAGAACTCAGCAGTGTTTGGTGAGACAAGCGGTGTTAATATTTGGAGACCAGTGACCATTCTTTTGAACTGGGGAATCTCTTTCTCTGTCCACAGATGCTGCCAGAACTGTTGAGTTTCTCCAGCAATATCTGGCTTTAAGTTATTCAAATGCTTGTTTCCCTTTTGTTTTCCATTTGCAAACAAGGGGAGATAGGGAATTGGGGGCAGGCTTATGGATGTTACTGCCGTTAAATTTTGTTATTTTGTTCTTATCAATTGATACAGCGTTCACAAGTTTTTTTGCTCTGGTTTGTGTTTAATTGTATGGTATTATTCTTACATTCTTATATAACAGGTTGATTATCTGACTGCATTTTCAAGCCTATATTCCAGAAATAAAACAAATGAACAAACAGAAACAGAATTACACCAGGTCAGCAAAGCTTAAAAGTGGTACAGATGGATTTGCAATAAAGAAATGAAGCAGAAAGGTGCAGATCTTCACTTCCTAGCTGGGTGATCATAGCCAGTAATGAATGACTGTGGATGATGACAGTGACATTGCTGATTTAATAACGATCACACTCACCCACTCCCCTCTCTGAATCATTAACTTAATCAGAAATACGATATTTTATCTGCTGGACATATTGCCTGACAATTCTATGGGTTAAGGAGGTCCATTTTCCTCTTTTTTTAACTTAAATTCAAAATTTGTAAGAAAGAGGTCTAGAAATGTGTATTAAAAACTCAAAGTAAACAGCTAGTGAGGCCTTGGGTTTTTATTTAAAATTTTGGAATGGTAGACACAGACTGAATGGATGGGATGAAGCTTCCACAGAACCAATACTTTTAAAATGTTCTTCCTTTGTCAGTAGCAATTGTTGCCGACTCAGTTGTTGAAAACCATCTCTCCCTGCTACAATCTCTCTGAATTTTCTCTTGATGTTTTTCCTCCTGGGCCATTAGGCTTGCACGTGAGATAATCTGTTTTTCAAATCTGCCTTTTTCTAAGCGTGTGTTTCTGAGATGCTATGACATTGTAACAGTTAGTGCTTAGTAGCTAATTATTCTACTATTCTGTTAAGTTTTCCAATGGAGTTATGGCTAAGGTAAGTTTTTTCATCATTCTTTGCTTTCATTTGTGTTCTAACTAGAGTTTATGAATAATGCTTGTTTTGATTCATATCTGGTAGTTTGACAAATCGAATTTCATTCAGAATGCATAAGGCAAATTTAGGCTAAGGCTACATTCTTTAAAAAATTTGAAAGGATTTGGCGTGATCCATAGCTTTTTAAACTAAAACAGAAAGTATTAAGGCATGTGGAGCTGGAAATGGAGTTAATGCCTTAGGATGCGACAATATAAAAGTCAGAACATGAACAATTGTCTTAGCTTCTGGAATAAACTAGTTTCCAGAGATAACACAAAAAACACAAGCACAAAATGTTCTAAAGGAATTGAAAGCTATTAGCCATCCTAGCAACAGAAAAAGCCAAAACTACACAAACAAACTATTCAATTTCTGAATGGGTTCAGGTCTCCACGCATCTGCAGCTCTTTGCTTTATTTTGGTCTGAGGTTTGCCTGCAAGTCAGAGAAATAATCCAGTTCACCACAAGGCTCTCTCAGAAGCAGCCTCTAAAACTCCATCTCCCTTTTCTCCAGCAAAAAGAAACCAAAGGATTTGTGAGATAACAAGGTGTAGAGCTGGATAAACACAGCAGGCCAAGCAGCATCAGAGGAGCAGGAAGGCTGATGTTTCAGGCCTAGACTCTTCTTCAGACCCTGCTCCTCTGATGCTGCACGGCCTCCTGTATTCATCCAGCTCTCAACCTTGTTATCTCAGATTCTCCAGCATCTGCAGTTCCTACTATCTCTTAAAGGGTTTGTGAGACTATTGCCCGTTTTGAAACTGTGACCCCCAGAAGACAACAATAATTCAGTTTGTTTTATTCCCTGTGACTATCAATGCAGCCCTGATTCACAATGAGTTCTATCCCATTTCCTAACCACTTCAGCAATGCACAACTAAGACAATTTGTGAGTGTTTGACAGGATTCATTGCTGCACATTGGCCTGGAGTCACAGAATCACACAGCACATAAAAGGTTGTTCAGACTAGTGAGTCTGCACCAGCAAAAACTACCACTAAGAGTACACTAATCCCAATTTCCTGCATTTTTCTCAGATCATAGAATGCTATTTTTAAAATGCTCATCCAAATGCTTTTTAAACTTTTTTTTGTGAAGTTAGCTAGAGCACTTGTGGATTGAAAGACAGCAAATTACATTTTGGTGTTTGTAAAATGCTAGGGGTGGCGGGGGGTGGGGGGGGGAGGTGGAAATTGCATGGTTGCTTTGAAAGACCATCTGCTGTTTCTCTGCTAAGAGATTTAAAATGGATATCTGTAAGCAGCTGCTTGAAAGTTTGCAACTGCACAGAGGGCACCTGAATTGACAGATTTGTATTGAAAGGCCATTGATTTAGCAGGCCAAACAGCAGATTCTTTACCAGGCTTTTGCAATTGGCCAATCATTTGAGCCAGATGCTTCGATACCAAGAAAGCTATTAAATTTAAGTCTGAAATTTATGACAGCATAGGCCCAATCTGTTTTAAGAAATATTGATATGCCATCCAGGATACAAGAAGAAGAAGGCAGTTGGACACCAATCTCTGAGCTAGCTGTCATCTGACAGATCTAATGGCGCCCAGCTCTCAAGGAAAGGTCACTGGCTCTCACAGCCTACCTCTATGTATTAGAGAAAGCAACATTTAGATAATAAGGGTGGAAATAGCACAACTAGTTAATATTATTGACTGAATTATCAATGAAGAAGGCACAAAATATTCTGGAAGAAGTAAGCTGGCTGAAATTTTGAGGCAGTAAAATTTATTTTCACAAATGTGGGAATTTAATTTATTGGAACTGCATGCCATGAGAGTCTTGTTTTATTTCGGAATAGTTAGTAGTCAGAAGGGATTTATTTGATTTGTTAATAGTTTTGATAATTTGCTCACTGGTTGCGTTAGATAAATAAAATGTTACTTTTTTATATTAAAGTGAGTGTCAGGGGCTTTATTTAAAGACAATTTTCTGAAAAGCATGTTACAGCACTTTTCACACTCCTTTTGCAGATTATAGGGTGAGGTAACACTCTTTGGGTGTTTTGGTTTTAGTTCTTTTGGGGGACGGTTGGTAGTGCAGAGAGTGTCAACCTCTGTCCTATAACAGTTGTAAGATTTCTGACTTTCACTACCTTCCCAAGCAATGCATTCCATATTCCCACCACCCTCTGAGTGGAAACATTTCATTTTCACAAGTCGCGATTGAATCTCCTGCCCGTTACTCTAAACCTATACCCCATTGTGACTGACCCCTGAACCAAGGGGAAGAGTTGCTCTCTACTTATGATGTCTACATCCCTCATAATCCAATTTATACCAATCATGCCTCCCTCTCACTTTTATATTCTCTAAAGCAGGGTACCTGATCCTATCCAGTCTCTGCTTATAGCTCAATTGCTCCTTCCCAGGCAACATCTTGGTGATTCTTTTCTGAAACCCCTCTAGGCCTATCACACCCTTCCTATAGTGAGGTGGCTGCAGCTGCACATGGTACTCCAACTGTAGCGAAACACATACTTTGTACAACTCCAAAATTACCTCCTTGGTCTTATACTCTATGTTGCAGCTGATGAAAGCAAGTTTCCATATGCCGTATTACGTATCCTATTCCCTTACTCTTCTGACTTTGGGGATCTACAAACAATTGCCCTGTGATTCGTAAATAACATTTGCCACCGCCCCACTCATCTGACTAACATATCTCCAACTCCTTAAAAGCTAGAACCATCTTCTTCACTATTAATCACCCTACCAACTTCGGTGAAGTCAACAAACCTGCTAACTATTAGTCCACATTTTCATCTGTATTACATTATATAGAACAAAGAATAACTCTCACAGTCTTGATCATTGTGATACAGTGCTTTACACTAGCCTCCAGTAAAACTACTTCCACCTTACCCTTTGTGGCATATTGCTAAGTCAAACTTTTTAACCACCTTGCAAATTTTCCCTGATTTTCATATGGGTGAAACTTTTCAGTCTCCAGTGTGGAATCTTGTCGAAACGTTTGCTAAAACCTCATAAACTACATGAATTGAACTTCTTTCCATTCCAAATCATTTGATCACACTTAAAAAAAAAGTTCTAACAGATTTGTCAGCGATGACCTCCCGACAACAAAACATAACAATTAACTCCTAAGTAACATAGGACTTTCCAAGTTGATGTTAATTTTTATTTCCTTCAGAACGTTATCCAAAACAAAAATAACTAACACTGACATGAGATTCACTAGTCTGTAATTTCCTGTTTCATCTCTACTACCCTTCTTGAAATGTGGGACCACATTCCCCATCCTCCAGTCCACTGGCACTTCTCTGTGGCCAACGAGAAATCAAAAATTTGCATCAGAGTCTCTGCAATTTCCTGCCAAACGCCCAGCTGCATGCTGGAATCCAATTCACCAGGGGATTTGTCCATTTTTAAGCGCGATAGAGCCCCCATGCTCTTGCCTTCTCGATGTCAACTGTGCAAGTTCCTGACAGTTCCTTTACTTGAAATCCGTACTTACATTTTTTTTTTCGGTACTAAAGGCCAAAGCAAACTATTCACATGACAAAGTCCCAAGATCTTGCCTCTTTCCCTGGTTAACCTTCTTCCTTTCATGCATTTATAAAGTACCTACAGTTTCTCCTTCATCCTGTACACGTATCCTTTTACATGCGTCATTCTTCTCCTAGTCTTTTAATTAACTTCTTAAATTCTCTCTTGCACTTCCTATATTACTCTACAAACACAGCTGAGTTGCTCCATTTCAGCTCGTTTAAGCCTTTCTTTTTTTTCCCTAATCCAGCCCAGAACTGTTCTAGACATTCAAGGTCCTCTGAACATATTGATGCTACATATACCCCGAAAATACTCATATTGGATCTGTACTCTCCCCAGGTCTTGTTGCCATCCCACTGCTTTGCATTAGACTTATCTTCAGGGAGATCGTCCCAGTTAACTGCGGTCAGATCCTATTTTAATTTTTTTAAAATACACCTTGCCCTTATCCAAAACCATCTTTTAAAGGCTATCCCTTTTCTTTGACATCGCAAATTTGAACCATATTCTGTTGTAGTCACTGTCACCTAAATGCTTACAATTTTCCATATCAAACCATTGTTACTCTCTTTTCCTCAGAACCCGATCCAGTGTGCCAGCCTCGTTGGAACTTCTATGTAATGATACAAGACAAAAACTCACCAGATACATTGCAAGAAATCCACAGCTCTAAACCCTTAGCACTATGAATATCCCAATTTGTGTTCAGAAGTTGAAGTATCCCTGGGATAGTTATCCGATTATTACTCTTAATCAATGATGCAAACTGTGTACATATTTGTTCTGCTATTTCTGATTGTTCTTTCGGGGCTGTAATACGTTCCCAGTAAATTGGCTGCCCCTTTGACATCTCAAATTTGTTCACACAAATCCTTGTTTGAGGATCTTTCCAAGATGTTATCTCTCCTTATTGCAGTAGTTGATTCCTTAGTCTACAGAGGCACATGACCACACTTTCCACACACTCCTCGGTCTCCCTTAAAGATCCTTTTCCTCTAAAAGATTGAGATGACAGTCTAGCCTTCCTTCAACCATATTTCTGTGATGATAACAACATTACATTTCCGAGTGTAAATCCATGCCTTTAACTCATCAGTCTTAACTACTACACTCCTAGCATTGAAGACTATCCAGCATTACCTTACTTATTGGCTTTTAACACAGTTAAATTCACTCTGATTTTCAACTTTTGTTATAACATGAAGTGTCGCTATTTCATCAATATTTCGTGTTCTTTCCCTCTACTGGACAAGTTTTAGAAGTTGCTCGGATATTAAGAAATAACTGACAACCTCTTTATGTGGTCCTGTACCCTCCATTCCTGTTTAAATCTATTGCTGTCAAAATGTCTCTTAAATGTTGCCATTGTATCAACATTCACCCACTCTTCTGGCAGCACAGTCAAGGCCCTTACCACGCTCTGTGGAAAAGCGTGGCTCTGAAAACTCCCTTGTCTTAAACCCCTTTTACATTAAATCTATCTCCCAGAGAAGTCGACAGTTTTAATATGGGGGAAAAAAATCTCTGTCTCTCCCTTCCTCTCACAATTTTGTAACCTTTTATCAGGACACTCTTCATCTTTTGACATTCAAATGAAAAACAAAGTAGTAGGCACTCACAGAATTATAAGCACGCGTGGCTACAGATTTCACTCATGCAACAAAATAGCAGTTTATTTCACACGATGAATGAAGCTTTTTTTTAAAAAAATGCATTGAACACAGTTTGTAAGCTTCAAAGTCCATCGCAGAGCAAAACTCGATCTATTCCCTAACACCATCATTGTACTATTGAAGAAAATCAGAACACAGTATCTTTCCCTGTCCAGTTGGATAGTTTGACTTAACACCTTCTTTTCATTTTCTGTCCTACGAGCTGGGAACTTTTTTCGCTTGATTACATGCAAAGTTGAGAACTTAAGCTTCCTCAGTCTTCAATAATTCTGACCAAAAAACTTGGTTTCTGCAATTTTCACAACCGACACACTTTCTCCTGGGTATTGATTAGCTTGACCGCTCTGACAGCTGCCGTGTTTCCACAGAGGCTGTATTTGGTCTGACCTCAAAGAGGTTTCATTCAGACTGAATCTGTGAAAGGTTTTAAACTGAATGAATAATTACATAGCTCCTTATCACTTCCTTTACCCTCTGGAAAAATCCAGTGCATAAATAGACCCCTGAGGTTCCTTGCTGTTACGCATTCTCTGACAGATACAACTTACAAGGCCTGCTTCGAGGAAAGGCTGAACTACGTCAATTCTATGCATTTCCGAAAAATAGAACGACATCTTTGTGATTATTGAAGCAGTGATTATCACGGAGATCATGAAGTAAATACACCTGAGTAATTTCACATGTTGAGCAAGCAGAAGCATGTGGTACGCGGCGGATTAGAAACCAACAGAACTTATCATTCTGCTTTTAAAATAAAATTTAACACAGACACACACACACACGCACACACACACACACACACACACACACACACACACACATATATGGAAATAAAGAACAAAAAGCAAAATAACATGACAGATTGATCAAGATAAATTTGTTAAGGGAATTTGGGTCTATCAGGCATTGATATGCTCATTTGCTCATGGCCCAATGAGTAATATTCAGACAATTGAAAGCGAATAAAAAGAAATAGAATCGTCTAAAAGTAAAGTCACTCTCATCAACAGACATATTAATTTCATTAGTTTCATGTGCACTTTTCTCTTCTTTACTGCTTCAGTTAAATTATTTTTTAAACTACTAGTGATCTTTGCCCGTTACTATCTGTGATCTTTTACAGTCTGTTAATAAATATACGTACAGTTATCAGTATCCTAAAATTCAGGATTAAAGCTTAGCACTGCTTACAGGCGTGTAGCAATTTGCCTCGCGCTCAATGGCAAATGGAAGTAAAAAAATGGCATTTAGCTAGTTTGGCTTTTGCTTCAGTTGTTACTAACTTGGGGTCGCCTGGCTGAAGGTCATCTTTATAACCACATTGCTGACTTTTATGCTATTTAATGATTAATCTTTACTCGAAGTATGCAGTGCAAAGAGATGAACATTGTTGCTCCTGGTAATGTGCGATGTTAATCATAGAAAAGATTGGAAGTCATGAAACAAGAATCACATTGCAGCAGTAGCAAAACGGTAACCCAAACATCATGTTAGAATGAAACCTTAACATCGGAATTTTGAAGGAATTAAACAGTACTTTTTTTGTGTGTGCTGACTGGTAATCTTACATTTCATTCAATGGAATGAAGCGAAGACTGCCCAATCAGCATATTCTGATTATCAATTGGTGCATAATAGTTGCATAGAAAGGGGTCCTGCTTGTTTATCCACACACATGTACAAATACATATATGGAAATAAAGAACAAAAAGCAAAATAACATGACAGATTGATCAAGATAAATTTGTTAAGGGAATTTGGGTCTATCAGGCATTGATATGCTCGTTCGCTCACGGTACAATGAGTAAAATATTCAGACGATTGAAAGCGACTTAAAAGAAATGGAATTATCTAAAAGTCATTCTAATCAACGAACATATTAATTTCATTGGTTTCATGTGTACTTTTCTCTTCTTTATTGCTTCAGTTAAGTCATTATTTTAAACTACTAGTGATCTTTGCCCCTTGCTATCTGTGATCTTTGACAGTCTGTTAATAAATATACGTACAGTTATCAGTACCCTAAAATTCAGGATTAAAGCTTAGCACTGCTTACAGGCATGTAGCAATTTGCCTCACGCTCAATGGCAAATGGAAGTAAAAAAATGGCATTTAGCCAGTTTGGCTTTTGTTTCAGTTGTTACTAACTTGGGGTCGCCTGGCTGAAGGTCATCTTTATAACCACATTGCTGACTTTTATGCTATTTAATGATTAATCTTTACTCGAAGTATGCAGTGCAAAGAGATGAACGTTGTTGCTTCTTATAATGTGAGAAAAGACTAGAATTCATGAAGCAAGAACCACATTGCAGCAGTAACATTTATCAGTCAAAACAATAATCCAAACATCAGGTCAGATGTTAGAATGAAACCTTTACATTGGGATTTTGAGGGAATTAAGTATTACTTTAATGTGTGCTGACTGGTATTCTTACATTTCATTCAATGGAATGAAGCGAAGACTGCCCAATCAGCATATTCTGATTATCAGTTGGTGCATAATAGTTGCAAAGAAAGGGGTCCTGCTTGTTTATCAGTGGTAGTGTCCCTCCCCTACGACTAGTTGGTCTGGGTTCAATTCTTACGTGTTACCGAGGTGTGTAATGCCATCTATGAACAGGTTGTTGAGAAAAATGAGTTAAACAAGCTGTAAACAAAAGTTGCAGCCATCGAGCAAATAGTCAAGCTATGAAGATGCCACATAAAAAGGCATTTTATTTTTTGCTAACGTTAATGCAATGCAAACAGAAAGGCAGTGGAATCCAATTGCATTTGTCAGAGTTGAGGTGGCCCTTGGCTTCCAGTACCTAAAGTTGCTTCTTTGATAACTAGGATTACAGAAATCCTAATAAAGGATGGCATTTGTTACATATTAACAAAGCAGTGTGAGTTAGGGTGTTGAATGTTCTACCCATATGCTCTAAAAGAACATGACTGCGCAATGGCAGACAGACTGTGTACCATGTGCATGTGCAGGCAGCCTAAGAGAGTTGTGTGGAGGAAATAGCAATCTAGGTCTCCACTCAAATCTTCTGGCAACAAGGTTCCAAATTACTCAATAGTGAAAAACAAAATGAATTAAATGAATTCTCATTAACCTTTTTTGAAAAGAAATTGAGGATAATAATGAGCATGGTCGAATTTTGTGAAACTATCTCAATAATGTCCCTAAATGAAATACATCTGCAAACCTTACTTGCTGTTGCCAATATATCACTAGCGACAAAAATGATGAGACTGCATCTGTTGTGTCAAACATCTACAAAGTCGAATGAAAATAATTAAACAAAATGGATCAAGTGTCATCAACCGAGGCACCCGGATCTACACTGATAATCCTTCATTATCGAGGTCCAGGACATTTGTTAATATCGGGAGACCTGTCTCACAGACTCTTACTGAATAGCCTGCTACATCCATTAACTCTGAATCCTATCTGACAGCCTTCTTAGCAGAACCCACCATTCCTGAGTATGTTTATGCCCAGTAACAGGACTTACCCTCCAGAGGTGATGCCAACCCACTGTACAATCAGGAATCAGGTGCCCAGCGAATCCTCTTTGTCAACTTGGAGACCTATGAAATCTCACGGGCAAGGAAGCCTTTGCTGACTACCTGCCCAAACCCCAATCCATATTTTTCTGTGTTGTTAACCAGCTGGAGGAAGGGCTGGGGGTTATTGGAAGGGACTCAACACCCATCAGCAGACGTAGTTAGGGTAGCACTGCAATGGAACGATCTGTCCAGTTTCCAGGCTGTACAAGATTTTTCATTGGAGAAAAGGAGGAGGAGAGGGGACCCAACTGAGGTATACAAGATAATGAGAGGCATAGATAGAGTGATAGCCAGAGACTATTTCCCAGGGCAGAAATGGCTAACACGAGAGGTCATAGTTTTAAGCTGGTTGGAGGAAAGTATAGAGGGGATGTCAGAGGCGGGTTCTTTACACAGAGAGTTGTGAGAGCATGGAATGCGTTGCCAGCAGCAGTTGTGGAAGCAAGGTCATTGGGCTCATTTAAGAGACTGCTGGACATGCATATGGTCACAGAAATTTGAGGGTGCATACATGAGGATCAATGGTTGGCATAACATTGTGGGCTGAAGGGCCTGTTCTGTGCTGTACTGTTCTATGTTCTATGTTCTATGTTCTAAGATAACAGTGGAATTTGTTGAGTGTCGAGAATCAAGAAGATGAAATTGAGTTGACTCAGCACTCAACAGTTTAGCTGCCAATGAGACATTCTGGACAGTATTTGGAGGTGTGGAGAGTGGTACAGTCCTTGTTAAGATGGCAGCAAGTATTCATATTGACCATCCACTCTGGAAAGTAGTGCTCCCACCATGATAACTTGACCATACTTACAATAGAATCCATCAACTTGAGACTAGAGAGTGAGCAAGCAGACGTCGAGAGACTATAATGTGGATAAACTGAGATGTTATTCACTTTGCTTGGGAAAAAAATGAATCAGCAGAGTATTTATGAAATGATGACAAATTAGAAAATGTAGATGTCGTAAATTCTTCTTGTTTAGAACTCACAGGAAGCTGGTTTGCCAGGTTGAGCAATGAATTAGAAAGTCAAAATTAGGTTCTCCTTTCTTGATTCTCCTTCAGATTTGAGAACTGAAGCAAAGAAATCATGCTTCAATTTTATAAAACACCGCTGGAGCCACATCACGAATGCTATGTGCAGTGTTACTCCCCTTATCTCGGAAAGAACACACTTGCCAAAGAGGGAATGAGCTGAACCATGCCGATTCCTGGGATGGCGGAATGATCTTATTACGTGGGATCAAGGAGACGGAGTCTCTATTGTTTGGAAAGTTCAGAAGAATGTGAGGCGATCTCATATAAATTTACCAAGTTGGGAGTAGTGCAAAGAGTGTAGAAGGTATGTTTTGGCAGTCTTTGTGGTCCACAACTAGGGAAAGAGCCTCACAATGAAATGCAAGCGACTTATCATTGAGCTGAACACACATAGACGGCGGTGAACCTTTAAAATTCTCTCTTCCAGAAATCTGTAGAACCTGTGTCATTAAATAAGTCCAAGAGAGATTATTTTCCTGTGACAGGGCATACGGAGCTGCGAAGGTGCTCCAGAAGAGGACTGACCAATGTCCTGCACAACCTCAACAAATCATGAGGGGCACAGATAAGGTGAATGGACAATGTATTTTTCCCAGGGTGGGGGCGTCCAAAACTATGGAATATCGATATGAGGTGGGAAGGGAAAAGTTCTAAAGAGAACTGATGGGCTTGATAGTGGCTCAGTGGTTAGCACTGCTACCTTACAGCACCATGGTCCTGGGTCCTGGGTTCGATTCCACCCTCAGGCAACTGTCTCTGTGGAATTTGCACATTCTCCCCGTGTCTGTGTGGGTTTCCTTCAGGTGCTTCAGTTTCCTCCCACAGTTTAAAGATGTGCAGGTTAGGTGAATTGGCCATGTTAAGTTGCCAATAATGTTCAGGGAGGAGTGGGTTGTAGGGGGAATGGGCCTGGGTGTGATGCTATGTGAGTCTGTCTGGAAGAGTTGGGCCAAAGAGCCTGTATCCACGCTGTAGGGATTCTATGAACCATGAATTGTCTGTGTGGAGTTATTGCATTCTCCTGATGGATTTCCTCCACGTGCTCTGGTTTCCTCCCACAGTCCAAAGATATGCACGTTGGGTGAACTGACCATGCTAAGTTGCCCATACTCTCCAGGAATATGCGTAGGGTGGATCAGCCATGGGAAATGCAGGTTTACAGGGATAGGGAATGGGAATGTCAATTGGAGGGATGCTTTTTGGAGGATTGTTGTGGACTTGAAGGGCCAAATGGCTAGTTCCCCTACTGCAAGGATTCTTTGATTCACAAAGAGGGTGGGATGGATATGGAAAGAGCTGCAGAGGATGTGGGGGTGTCTGGCATAACTTCGTAATTTTAAAGACATTTGGACAGGTACATGAATAGGAAAGATTTAGAGGATTTGTGAACCAAAAGCAGAGAAATGTGACCAGTTCAATTTGGGAAACTTGTTTGGCATGGATTAATTTGGCAAAAGGATTTGTTTCCACGCTGTACAATTCTGTGAACTTTATCAACGAGTGATCTGTTTCTGACCTCCGTAAAGACATTGCAGGCCCGAAGGGCTGAATGGCCTACTTTTGCTCCTTTGTTACCCACCAGGCTTACTGACTGCCTCTTTATCACTGTTTTGTAGTCTTCTGTTGATTTTGTTTTGACACAAATGCAAATCCCAGTTTGCTATTTGTACATTTTTTAAAAAATGCGATGCTATCCTTAACTTATCTAGTTAGTTCGAACCCTCATTGGGTTATATTAATGTAATTAACTATAAAACATCTACTATCGGTTCTGTCTTTCAAACTGTCTTTTGTGTTAAATTCCTTTCCCAATCTAACTTATCTTACTCCATCATTGTTCCTTTGTAATTACACTCGATAAGGATTAGTATCGTTATTTCTAAAACTCATTTCTCGCCCTGGAACTGAATGCTAAATTTGAACCATTTTACAGTGACTGCATTCGGGTCTGTTTCATGGCACAATCATTTACTAAATGTATCTTATTGCTCAGTACTAGATACAAAGTAGCCTGATTCCCGCATCAGAGGGACGTAGGTAATTTTCTCTGCTCTGTTTGCTGTGTTGGAAATTGAGATGATTAAAATGGCGCCAGTGATTTTCATAATGTACTTCTGTTCCATAGAATCAATGCTTAATTTGTGTTATATTGAGGTGTGTAAGATCCAGATAAATCTCAGAATCAGGAAGCGGGTGTTGCAGAGTTAACTGATCTGGTTAAAGGTCATCTTTGTGACCGCATTGTTACATGTGCTGTTTAAGCCACGGGAAATGGTGAGAGGGGATAGTTTAGAAGAAATCAGAAACTTCAACGTAAGGTAAGTCCTGGATTGTGTTCAGCCGAGTTACTTTGCTTAAATATACGTTGTAGAGGCAGTAATGTTTATTAATGCTGCCATTCTCAAAATGTGGCAGGCTCAGGTGTTTATCGTACACTTGAATCGAGAATTATTGAGATTTATTTTACAAGAAAGTGCATTGATGATATAACCGAATAACAGGTGAAGGGGGGCCAAGATGGATTCAAGATTATGGTGTGAATTTTTGAAAATAATTCACTCACGCATAAAACGACCGAAGCACCCGGACACTTATGGGAGACAGGACACGTTCCTCTTCCAACCGGGTTTTGTCAACCCTGTAGCGCTAGAATGTCATTTGGGACGCCTGAAATACACATTGTTTCCTCTTCTAAGGTGTACAGTAACTTGGGGGGGAAAATGTCTAGGCCCGATGTCTAAGTTCTTCAAATGTTTTTTTTTATCGGTCTTCCTTTTCATTAGCACATCATCCAGGTAAATACCGATCTGGTGTAGCTATTGTAAAATGCTCTCCATTGTCCGCTGGAAAGCGCGCAGGGCGATCATACTCTCATAAAAGTGACCTCTGTAAAGACAGGCAGAGACTCGGAATCAGCAAAGTAAATCAGCATTTGAGAACTTCGTTCAAGTGTTGGTGCAGGGCGAGGGTGTCCAGGACTCACTCCGGAGTTTGAACTCTTTCCAAATACAACGGTAAGAAAGTACTTATTTTATACCATTACACAAACAGGCTGAGGCAATTCTGAAACGATATGAATTACTACCCACATCTAGCATGAGTAGTAAATCTAACAACACCATACAGTTTACTGTCAGTGGTATGTGGCTCCTACATTACCACGTTGGCTGGGTATTGTCCATTGAAACTTTAATCAAAAATACACATAGTCATTCATCATGCCTAGATTTCACCCCTTGCCACGACCATCTGCAGACACATACGCACACATGCATATAGTCTCTCTCTCTCTCTCTCTCACACACACACACACAGACACACACACACACACACACACACACACACACACACACACACACACACAGAGTTGGGGACTGTAAATATTACACACATTTGTGGGTTTTGCTGGCAGTTAGTCCCTCATGCAATATTTGAGAATATTGAATCACATTCTTTGAACGTTGGAAGGTTTCACTTTCAGTGAAAACAAACGATGCGATATTGAAGGGAATAGGCAGGGTGAATGACAATGAGATGTTCAAACTCTTTGAGTAGCTGAAGTTGTGATAAACTCAATCATACAGTATAAAATTGGAAGAGGTATTTTTCAAAACAATGGATGCTGGGTCTTGGAAAATGCTCAAGGCTTTGCAGTGTTTATGTATCTGAACGGAAAATTAGTCAAATAATTTGGGAAATGGAGCTTGATAAGATAATAATATCAGCTATGGCCTTTCTGAATAGAACATAGAACATAGAACATTACAGAACAGTACAGGCCCTTCGGCCCTCGATGTTGTGCCGACCTGTCAAACTGATCTCAAGCCCATCTAACCTACACTATTCCATGGATGTCCATATGCTTGTCCACTCTCTTGATCTTGATGTGGCAGATTGAAAAACCAATGTTGTGAGGCGAATGGGAAAAGAATACATACTGATGTTGTGGGAGAAACTAAATTAATGGAACATTGATTTCGAACACAATGATACACCAGTAACATTTGGGAAATGCTCGGTATATTAATATGTGAATACCATCTTTGAGATCTCGTTTTATACTTTACAGTAATCAAAAGAACGAAGAGCGAAATTAAAGCTTTCTTCTGACTCACGTTAGTAGTACATTCGTACAGAGGAACAACAGCAGCTCCTGGGACTTCATACAGTGAAAAAGGTAAATCACTTTTATGATGAAGTAAATGGGGTATACTTCAAACCATCCAAAACTGCATATGATCAAAATCATGAACATGATTGCAATGCTATGAAATCTCTTTTCTTAATAAAAGATTCTATCTTTAAACTAATTTGGACAGCATGTCTTTTCATCCCGAGTGCATTGTTTGCAGAAACTAATATACAAGCGAAAATCTCCACTACTGAGTTTCTCATTATCTAATTCAGTTTTAAAATATGTGGGCTGTAAACCAGATTAAAATTTCTATGTAAATCTCTTTTTTTTGCTTTGATGTCAAATTTCTGTACAAGTGTTTAATGATGCATGACCTTCATAGTAAGAAGATATGTGCCTGTCTCTACATGCGTGTGATTATGTTTGGGAAATTTATGTGGTGAAAGCATTTGAGCACCGTCTATGTGTATGGATGTTTCTACGAATGTCATGGTTTTCTCAATACCACAGATTTGATTCTTACAAATTTTGTTCTGAAATGTGAAGGAACGTATGCCTCATAATCCATACATGAACGTGTACATCAGCTGGAAAGTGACTCTGAGCCACTACATAAAATCAAGACACTGATCTCAGCCAAAACCCTGAACAAATTGAAAGAAAAAATGAACGAGTCTGAAATAAATGCAAAATTAAATAAACTACGTGGATGACGACTGATCGAAGTATGTTCCTTTTTTTAACAGGACATGAAGTTGTTGAAGGAAAGGATGAAGGAGACATCACTTTATTCATCGCTGCCATATTAATTTTATTAATTTGCATTCGTTACTATTTAAAGTCAAGTACAAATCACAGACCAACTTCTGAAAATCAGCCATTCCAACGTTCGTCGCAAGGTAATAGTCCTGAAGGGACAAGCTATGAAATAAAAGCAGCATTACCCTTTCGCAACCTGTTTACGGTCATAAGCAGCCTTTAGGTAATGAATTGACACCTTAAATATGGTCAATTTTGAGTACTTGTCGTATAATTATTCCCAAATTCTCCTTTGCTCTTTCATTTTTCAGAAGCTATCGACTTTTGTCTCAAAACAAATGAGGCACCCAGTTAGATTTTTGTATTCTTTTCAAGTTACATATAAAGACAAGTCAGTGTTGACTGGCTTTGTTTCGTACATCTTTTCTATTCGATATTAGTGAAAAAGAAGCAGAGCATGTTTTAGCTTTGAAGTTGCACTTTTACGAATTGTGAACTTCTTCAAGCCAAATGACATTTTGCAAACATTTTTGTTAGCAGCTTCTGAAGAACTGAAGCGCCTTTGAGTGATTCGAATACAGGCGAGAAAGATATTGTGACGGCTAAAGTGATAAAGTGTAGATTGCTGAACATCCTTTTACCGTTCAAAGAAAAAAGCTTAGACGCTGATTAGATTTGTTTTAAAAAATAATGACGACAGTCAGCAGACGAAGTTTTACAAACAAAAATACAATGAATGCGCTGGAATTGTGATGCATAAGAAAAATTACGGCTGGATTGATTACTTACTATTGTTTCAGAAACTATCGAAAGTCGAAATTTTCACGAAATTACGAACGAAACCTATTGATGTGTTATGACTAATTTTCGATAAATGTGAGCAATGACACGTAAAGTTTGTAATTCAATTCCTTGGATTTCTTTCTTCACTCTAACCAGGGAATGGGAGCAGGAATGAAAATTGTAGGAATGCCAATCAATTTGAAATGTTCAGGCTGCATATGCAGAAAAAAAACCACAGAGGCTGATAATTGGGGCATACGCTCACACGTAATTATGCAGTGATTCCCTTCTGCTCTCAATATCACACACATTTGAGGGCTATGCGTTGTGCTGCCTATTACTCACATGAGAAACGTTGGAGAACATTGAGTCACATCCATTGAATGTCGGGAGGTTCCAACTTCAGTCGTACTAAAATAACATGATTCTGCAGGGAATAGACTAGGTGAATGATAATAAGACGTTTAAACTATTTAAGGAAGCTGGAATTGAGTTAAATATGAGGATGCAATGTAATATTTTCTTTGAGAATATAGGATTTTCATTTCCAGCGTAAAGTGGATTTTCTGTCATGGAATACGTTCAGGGTTTTCTGAAGAAGGGTCCTGACCAGAAACGTCAGCTTTCCTGCTTCTCTGATGCTGCTTGGCCTGTTGTGTTCATCCAGCTCTACACCTTGTTATCTCAGGGCTTTGCTGAGTTCACTTATCTGAACAGAAAACTAGTCAAGCGATTTGGGAAATGGAGGTTCAGAAAACAATAATGTCAGCAATGGTCGTTTTGAGTAGTCCTGTCTTGATTTTGATCTGACAGATGTAAAATCCATGCTAAGAGGCCAGCGGTAGTAAAATGCAAACTGACATTGAGCGAGAAACAAAATCAATGGGATTTCATACGCTAGTAACATTTGAAAAAATGCTGAGCTTATAAATATTTGAATGCAAATGTTCATGTCATGCTCTATAATTTACAGACATCAAAAGAATGAGGTGGCTAATTACATCTGCCCTCTGGTTCGCGTTTATGACATCGTTTGAGCGAAGAACAGAAATTGATGTTGCAACCGCAAACGATGAGAAAGGTAAAATCTCTCTTTTGAAAAAAGACCTAGATGAGATATTTCACAAGCTACACACTACTGCAAGAATTCAGAATCATGAGGGTGACTCCAATGATAAGCAATACCTTTTCATCCTGGATTCTTACTTTAAGTCAACACACCTCTTCACCCCGTGTGTTTTTGCTTATGGAAACTGACATTCACAGAAATGTTTCTCACATCCGAAATTGTCGTTGCATTATTCAATTTTAAAGTATGTAGAATGTGAACCAGATTAAAATTTACTTCAAAATTTCATGCAACTTTGGGATTTGATATTAGATTTTACTTTCACATGTTTAACACTTTTTCTTCATCAAAAGTAAAAACGTTTGTGCCTCTCTCTACATTTGCGGGTTGTCCTTTCGTTAGGAACGTTGCATGTTGAAGATATATGAAAACAGTCTCTGTGTGTATGGCTATTGTGTGAACTCCATGGTTTTCTCGATTTGCTTTCTGCAAATGCTGTTCTGAAATGTAAAGGGACATATTCCTCCAGATCCATCAATGATTGTGTATAATAGAAGGAACAGGATTCTGACGCACTAAATCGAAACTGGAATCTGAGCATGCTCATTTCTCGGCGCGGCGGGGAGGGGGGGGGGGGATGAATCAGTCTGAATTAATTGCAAAATTAAAATGAATAAGACGAATGGCGGCTGATGGATGAATGTCCCAATTTTTTTTTTAAACAGGACATGAAGCTACTGCAGGAATGAATGTAGCAAACATTTTCTTGATTGTTATCATCGTACCTTCCATTCAAGGAAATATTCTCCTTAATTTTCGTCACTACGCAAAGCAAAAAGAAAATCAGAGAAACAGTTCTGAAGAAGGGTCTTTCAAGCAATCGACGTCAAGAAATGAAGTTGAAGGTACCAGCAGTGAAATAACAGCAGCATTACCCTTTCTCAACCCGTTTACAGTCATTAGCAGCCCTTCCACAAATGACTGGAACGTCAAAGGTCCATTCTGAGTATATATGGTAGAATTATTCCCGAACGCTCCATTGCTCTCCTGTTTGACACAAGGTATATATTTTTGCCTCATGACAAATCCAGTGTTTTTTTTTCTCATTAAATTTACACATAAAGGCAACGAAGAGTTGCTTACCTTTTTTCAGCAAACAATTTCCATTCTATGCGAGTGAGAAAGTAGCACAATATGAATTCACTTTGAAGTTGTAATTTTATGAGGCCGTAAGTAATTTTACAAACATATATGTTGACAGCTTCCGAGGTAAGGACTGAAACAGCTTTGAGTGTTTTGAGTACAGGCGTAAAAAAAATCCAGAAGGTAAGTGTCAAAATACAAATTTCTGAAAATCTTTAGACATTCCAAAAAAAAGACCAATTAGCGCATTTTTCGTAACAAAGATGACAGTCCGCATGCTACTTTCTGGGGGGGGGGGGGGGGGGAAGTATTGCAATTAGTTCGCTGCAACCGTAAGAAAAAGTACAAACTTTCCGAACTCATTGCAGACAAAGTATTCGGGAACCATTGAAATTAGAAACTTTTAAGTCAGTGTTGTCAAATTTTTTGCGGTGGGATGACTAATTTTGGACACGTGAGCAATGACTGCTGGGCCACAAAAAGTCTGAAATTCAATTCCTTCGTGTTTATTCTTCACTTTCTAACCAGAGAATGAGAGCAGGAAAGAAAGAAGTCACAGTGAAAATCAATTTCATATGTTCAGGCTAAATATGCAAAAAAAACCCTCATGATTTGGAAAAGATACAAAGAACAGTAAAAAGACTTAAAGTAGCCTATATAAGAGCGAGTAAAGAATATTGTGATAGAAATGTGCTGCAGATATCAAAATGATAAGAAGGGAGAAGTGGCAGCAGCTTTTCACTAAATGCTATTTATTTTGGGTTCCATGGTTATCAGTTTTTATTCACATTATTTTAAGCTATTTATAAAGTTTGAGATAATAGTGAGGGAAGGTTTGAAGGGTAGTGGGAGTGGAATCATCAATAAATGAAAGAGTTGAAAGTTTTAAAAGGACCGAGCAATCTCAGTGTGAAGGTACCATCATCACTGTCCTGCTGTCAGAGTTAGGAGCATTGGCGGGTGGTAGTGTGACCAGAGGGTAATTACACCTCAGACAGGGGGACAGTTTGTGAAAGTGAGCCCTGCAATTGTAATCTGTGCTGGTGGAAGAATTGAATGTTAGTATCAACAACTGGTCTCCAATCCACCTGAGGTAACTCATTATATCAGATATTAATTTGATAGATTGGCCAGGTGGTCATAATTTTAGGGAGAAAAAGAAATCAAAATCATAAGCATAAATTGCCGGAAAAGCTAAGCAGGTCTGCCTGCATCTCTAGAGTGTTATCAGAGCTAACATTTTAAGTTGAGCGATCCTTCCCCAGAACTGAACAAGCAAATTACTTTGCAAAGACCAAAAGGGATGTAGGGTTATGTATTCTGTTTTCCACAATGTTCAAGGAAGGACTGTATGAGATCGGGTGAATAAATGTACATCTCATAGGCAGCAGAATATTATGCATGCCAACAGATAGAACAGTCTTTGTTCAGTGAAATGATCACTTTGTAGTACTGGACGATGAGTTAATAATGAATACAGTGTTTGCAAAATTAACAAGGCACTGGATATTGTGGTATAGTTAAAAAAGAATCATGTATAAGTGATGAGAAAACATACTTAGAAAATCATCTAAACGGCAAGTGTACAATTATATATGATTAAATGAATTCGCAACATTCAGGAGTAAAAAAAAGACCTGTTTAAATTGCTTTGCCTCAATATTCAGAGCCAAAGGTGCTGTTTTGTGAAATATTAATGACCTCCTTCCCACCTTTAATCATTATTTTACGACAAAGAATGGCCAAACTGAAGAAGTAGACAAAATTGCAGAATTTAACAACACATTTGGAGAGGCGTGTGTGCAAGAAATGTTCAGAGGGTTTTGGGTCAAACGCAGGCGAATAGGACTGGTTTAATTATTGAAACACTTTGTAGAGAAGTGTCTGTTTCTGCGCGTTATGGCTGCATGACTCCAGCTGTTAATGAAGGGTCAGGTCGATGTAACAATTTATTATTTCCCTTTCTAACGCCATGTGAGAAAATCTCATTGACGATACTTCATTTTATACATTGCATATAAATTTGAGTAAAGCTTTGCTTTGGTCTGATCCGGCATCAGGTCGTCAAATGTCAAATACAGAGGATACGAACAATGTGACAGAAAAGATCAAAAATTATCACACTGACAGGAGAGCAAGTACAACAAATATTGCCTGCTTTTTTTCATAAAATATGATTTACTGTTGGGTTTCATGGCAGTCAGTTTTTATTCCCATTATTTTTAAGTTATCTACGTAATGTCGAAAGTGCTGGACTGAACTTGGTCATTTGAAAGCTGTGTTGAAAATTGAAAAAGAAAGTCTTGTTAGTTTATACCGAGGGAGAATTTTTTTTTTTGTCTGGTTGAGCCACTTCAATGGGACAGTGCCAAGTGTAGCAGAGCCTGAATGGTGTGAGTTCATACGTAAGGGATGTCTTGAAGGAAGCTGGTATAATCAGTAAGTGACTGGATTTTGACTGTTTTACAGAGACCAAGGTAAGGTAAAGTAGCCACAGTCCTCCTCCGTCAGCTGAGAGCATTGCCTGGTTGTAGTCTGACCAGAGGGTCATTGTACCTTAAGCAAAGTGAGAGTCTGAAATAGAGAGCCTTTCATTGGTAAACCGAGTTGGTGGAAGAATTGGTTGCCAAGCCACTTGAGCTGTCTATTTACATCACACATCCAATTGATTGATAGGTCATGTTGTCACAAAGTCATGGATAAGATTTGGTGAAATAAATCAGAAATTGCTAGCAAAGCTCAGGAGGTCTTGACGCATCTGTGGAGAGAAATCAGAGTTAATGTTTCCTGTTGACTGACCCTTCCTCAAAAGTGAACGAACACAGGGCATTGGTAACTTAAGCATAGAATAAAGGAGTGCATAGTCATGTTAGAATTCTATAAAGTAACAATGGACCATTGTGTTCTTATCTCAGCAATGTGAATACATGTTTCTTTCATAGGCAGCAGAATATTATGCATGCAAATAGATTTGACAGTATTTATTAAGTGAGATGTCCGTCCTTTAATTTTGGACGATGAAATTACATCTAAATACGATGCTTGAAAAACTTTCACGGCACCAATTATTGCAGAATAAAAGAAATACATCACCTCAGTGTGATTCGAATACATAGAAAGAAGATAATCTGAAAGTTGGGCATACAATAATAATTTACTTAACAGCTTCTCAAGGTTCAGAAAAAATAAACCCTTTTTCTGAGTAGTAATTTTTTTAAGGAAAACATTCAGCACAGATTGTTGTTCAAAAAACCCAATGTGATGGGCGTGCTTGAAGCTTAAGGCAAGAGGAAGTATCACAAGCTACGCTTATTGTTTACAAATGCTTAAACAAAGAACTAAAATAATATGTTTGTAACAACCAGTTAACTGGATCCACTGATATGTGGTCATAATTTTCAATATATATATACTCATAGTTGCAATAACATGAATAGTCTGCAACTCAATTCCTTTAAGTTCATTCTTCCCTTTCAAACTAGAGAATGAATTCAGGATAAATAAAGTTCAGAATGGCAAGCAATTTCACATTTTTATACTGCGTTAGCGCTTCATTTCAAAGTTTCCTCCATCACAAATGCAATTTACAGTCCTTTGGTGCAAAGAAACACAAGTGTGTTCGCTAAAATTAGGACTGACACTCCCTGTCCCAGTCGAGTGCTGGAATCTAGGAACAGGCTCAGGCCATTGAGCCTGTTGAGAATGTCATTTAGCTTTGAAGCTGCAATTTTATGATTATTGCAATTCTTCAGACATAATTTTGCAAACATACATGTTAACAGGTTCCGAAATAAGAACTGAAACACCTTTGAGTGATTAAAATACTGGTGTAAAAAGTAGTCTGGAAGGTAAGTATCAACATATAAATTGCTGAAAATCTTCTCAAAATTCCAAAAAAACCCCTCCAATCAGAGCATTTCTTACAATAAAACAAAGATACCTGTCAGCGCATAATTTTCTGCAAAAAGTTAATTCGTTTGTAAAGCAAAATAAAAATACCGCCTGAATAAGTTGCTTAAAAGTATTTCAGTGACTATTGAGACTTCTGCGACATTGTTAACTAAAGGTATTATTAACTAAATCTACTGAAGTAGGATGACTAATTTTGGATGAATGTGAGCAATGACTGCAGGGACATTTTAAGTTTGTAATTCAATTCCTTGGATTTCTTTCTTCACTCTAACAAGGGAACATAGACAATAGAATGATAAGGCGCTGAATAGGCCCTTCGGCCCTCGATGTTGCGCTGTCCTGTGAACTAATCTAAACCCCTCCCCCTACGCTATCCCATCATTATCCATATGTTTATCCAAGGACTGTTTAAATGACCCAAATGTGGCTGAGTTAACTACATTGGCAGGCAGGGCGTTCCACGCCCTTACCACACTCTGAGGCAAAAAACCTGCCTCTGAAATCTGTCTTAAATCTATCACCCCTCAATTTGCAGCTATGCCACCTTGTACAAGCTGAAGTCATCATCCTCGGAAAAAGACTCTCACTGTCCACCCTATCTAATCTTCTGATCATCTTGTATGTCTCTATTAAATCCCCTCTTAACCTCCTTCTCTCCAATGAGAACAGACCCAAGTCCCTCAGCCTTTCTTCATAGGTCCTGCCCGACAGACAGGCCAACATCCTGGTAAATCTCCTCTGCACCTTTTCCAATGCTTCCACATCCTTCCTGTAATGGGGCGACCAGAACTGCACGCAACATTCCAAGTGAGGCCGCACGAGCGTTTTATACATTTGCAGCATGAATGGGAGCAAGAATGAAAATTGTAGGAATGCCAATCAATTTGAAATGTTCAGGCTGCGTATGCAGAAAAAAACCCACAAAGGCTGGTAATTGGGACATACGCTCACATGTAATTCTGGAGAGATTTCCTTCTGCTCTCGATATCACACAGATTTGGGGCCTACGCATTGTGTTGCCTGTTACTCCCTTGAGAAACGTTGGAGAACATTGAGTCGCATTCATTGAATGTTGGGAGGTCCCTCTGTCAGTCGTTCTAAAACTACATGATTCTGCAGGGAATAGGCTAGTTGAATGATAATAAGACGTTAAAACCATTCAGGGAAGCTGGAGTTGCGATAAGCACGACGATGCGGTATAAAGTTTTCTTTGAGAATATAGAATTTTCATTCCCAGCGTAAAGTGGATTTTCTGTCATGGAATACATTCAGGGTTTTCTGAAGAAGGGTCCTGACCAGAAACGTCAGCTTTCCTGCTTCTCTGATGCTGCTTGGCCTGTTGTGTTCATCCAGCTCTACACCTTGTTATCTCAGGGCTTTGCTGTGTTCACTTATCTGAACAGAAAACTAGTCAAGCGATTTGGGAAATGGAGCTTCAGAAAACAATAATGTCAGCAATGGTCTTTTTGAGTAGTCCTGTCTTGATTTTGATCTGACAGATGTAAAATCCATGCTAAGAGGCCAGAGGTCGTAAAATGTAAGCTGACATTGAGCGAGAAACAAAATCAATGAAATTTCATACGCCAGTAACATTTGAAAAAATGCTGAGCTTATAAATATTTGAATGCAAATGTTCATGTCATGCTCTATAATTTACAGAGATCAAAAGAATGATGCGGCTAATTACAACTGCCCTCTGGTTCGCGTTTACGACATTGTTAGAGCGAGGAACAGAAATGGATGTTGCAACCGCAAACGATGAGAAAGGTAAAATCTCTCTTTTGAAAAAAGACCTAGATGAGATATTTCACAAGCTACACACTACTGCAAGAATTCAGAATCATGAGGGTGACTCCAATGATAAGCAATATCTTTTTATCCTGGATTCTTACTTTAAGTCAACACATCTCTTCACCCCGTATGTTTTTGCTTATGGAAACTGACATTCACATAAACGTTTCTCACATCCGAAATTGTCGTTGCATTATTCAATTTTAAAGTATGTAGAATGTGAACCAGATTAAAATTTACTTCAAAATTTCATGCAACTTTGGGATTTGATATTAGATTTTACTTTCACATGTTTAACACTTTTTCTTCATCAAAAGTAAAAACGTTTGTGCCTCTCTCTACATTTGCGGGTTGTCCTTTCGTTAGGAACGATGCATGTTGAAGATATATGAAAACAGTCTCTGTGTGTATGGCTATTGTGTGAACTCCATGGTTTTCTCGATTTGCTTTCTGCAAATGCTGTTCTGAAATGTAAAGGGACATATTCCTCCAGATCCATCAATGATTGTGTATAATAGAAGGAACAGGATTCTGACGCACTAAATCGAACCTGGAATCTGAGCATGCTCATTTCTCGGGGCGGCGGGGGGGTGGGGGGGGGGATGAATCAGTCTGAATTAATTGCAAAATTAAAATGAATAAGACGAATGGCGGCTGATGGACGAATGTCCCAATTTTTTTTTAACAGGACATGAAGCTACTGCAGGAATGAATACAGCAAACATCATTTTCTTGATTGTTATCATCGTACCTTCCATTCAAGGAAATATTCTCCTTAATTTTCGTCACTACGCAAAGCAAAACGAAAATCAGAGAAACGTTTCTGAAGAAGGGTCTTTCAAGCAATCGTCGTCAAGAAATAATGCTGAAGGTACAAGCAGTGAAATAACAGCAGCATTACCCTTTCTCAACCCGTTTACAGTCATTAGCAGCCCTTCCACAAATGACTGGAACGTCAAAGGGGTTCCATTTTGAGTATATGTGATAGAATTATTCCACAACGCTCCATTGCTCTTCTGTTTGACAGAAGGTATCTATTTTTGCCTCATGACAAATCCAGTGATTTTTTCTCATTAAATTTACACATAAAGGCAACGAAGAGTTGCTTACCTTTTTTTTAGCAAACAATTTCCATTCTATGCGAGTGAGAAAGTAGCACAATATGAATTCACTTTGAAGTTGTAATTTTATGAGGCTGTAAGTAATTTTACAAATATATATGTTGACAGCTTCCGGGGTAAGGACTGAAACAGCTTTGAGTGTTCTGAATACAGGCGTAAAAAATAATCCAGAAGGTAAGTGTCAAAATTTAAATTGCTGAAAATCTTTAGACATTCCAAAAAAAAGTACAATTAGCGCATTTTTCGAAACAAAGATGACAGCATGCTAGTTTCTGGGAGAAAAAAAGTATTGCTATTAGTTCGCTGCAACCGTAAGAAAAAATGCAAACTTTCCGAACTCATTGCTGACAAAGACTTCGGGAACCATTGAAATTAGAAACTTTTAAGTCAGTGTTGTCAAAATGTTTGCGGTGGGATGACTAATTTTGGACACGTGAGCAATGACTGCTGGGCCACAAAAAGTCTGAAATTCAATTCCTTCGTGTTTATTCTTCACTTTCTAACCAGAGAATGAGAGCTGGAAAGAAAGAAGTCACAGTGAAAATCAATTTCATACGTTCAGGCTAAATATTCAAAAAAAGCCTCATGATTTGGGAAAGATACAAAGAACAGTAAAAAGACTTAAAGTAGCCTATATAAGAGCGAGTAATGAGTATTGTGATAGAAATGTGCCGCAGATATGAAAATGATAAGAAGGGAGAAGTGGCAGCAGCTTTTCACTGAATGCTATTTATTGTGGGTTCCATGGTAATCAGTTTTTATTCACATTATTTTAAGCTATTTATAAAGTTTGAGATAATACAGTGAGGGAATGTTTGAAGTGTTGTGGGAGTGGAATCATCAATAAATGAAAGAGTTGAAAGTTTTAAAAGGACCGAGCAATCTCAGTGTGAAGGTACCATCATCACTGTTCTGCTGTCAGAGTTAGCAGCATTGGCGGGTGGTAGTGTGACCAGAGGGTAATTACACCTCAGACAGGGGGAGAGTTTGTGAAAGTGAGCCCTGCAATTGTAATCTGTGCTGGTCGAAGAATTGAATGTTAGTATCAATAACTGGTCTCCAATCCACCTGAGGTAACTCATTATATCAGATCTTAATTTGATAGATTGGCCAGGTGGTCATAATTTTAGGGAGAAAAAGAAATCAAAATCATAAACAGAAATTACTGGAAAAGCTTAGCAGGTCTGCCTGCATCTCTAGAGTGTTATCAGAGCTAACATTTTAAGTTGAGCGATCCTTCCCCAGAACTGAACAAGCAAATTACTTTGCAAAGACCAAAAGTGATGTAGCGTAACGTATTCTGTTTTCCGCAATGTTCAAGGAAGGACTGTATGTGATCGGGTGAATAAATGTACATCTCATAGGCAGCAGAATATTATGCATGCCAACAGATAGAACAGTCTTTGTTCAGTGAAATGATCACTTTGTAGTACTGGACGATGAATTAATACTGAACACAGTGTTTGCAAAATTAACAAGGCATTGGATATTGTGGTAAAAGTAAGAAAGGAATCATGTATAAGTAATGAGAAAACATACTTAGAAGATCATCTAAAAGGCAAGTGTGCAATTATAAATGATTAAATGAATTCTCAACACTCAAGAGTAAAAACAAAACAGACCTGTTTAAATTGCTTTGCCTCAATATTCACAGCCAAAGGTGCTGTTTTGTAAAATATTAATGACCTCCTTCCCACCTTTAATCATTATAGAGACAAAGATTGGCCAAACTGAAGAAGTAGACAAAATTGCAGAATTTAACAACAGACTTGGAGAGGTGTATGAACAAGAAATGTTCAGAGGGTTTTGGGTCAAGCGCATGCGAATAGGATTGGTTTAGTTTGTGAAACAGGTTGGACAGAAGTGTCTGTTTCTGCGCGTTATGGTTGCATGACTCCAGCTGTTAATGAAGGGTCAGGTCGATGTAACAATTTATTATTTCCCTTTCTAACGCCATGTGAGAAAATCTCATTGACGCTACTTCATTTTATACATTGCATATAAATTTGAGTAAAGCTTCGTTTTGGTCTGATCCAGCATCAGGTCGTCAAATGTCAAATACAGAGGATACGAACAACGTGACAGAAAAGATCAAAAATGATCACAATGTCAGGAGAGGAAGTATAACAAATATTGCCTGTTTTTTTCACAAAATATGATTTACTGTTGGGTTCCATGTCAACCAGTTTTTATTCCCATTATTTTAAAGTTATCTACGAGTTTTAAAGTTATCTATTATGAGCAATGACTGCAGGGTCATGTTAAGTTTTTAATTCAATTCCTTGGATTTCTTTCTTCACTCTAACAAGGGAACATAGACAATAGAACAATACAGCGCAGAACAGGCCCTTCGGCCCTCGATGTTGCGCTGACATGTGAACTAATCTAAACCCCTCCCCCTACGCTATCCCATCATTATCCATATGTTTATCCAAGGACTGTTTAAATGACCCAAATGTGGCTGAGTTAACTACATTGGCAGGCAGGGCGTTCCACGCCGTTACCACTCTCTGATGCAAAAACCTGCCTCTGAAATTTGTCTTAAATCTATCACCCCTCAATTTGCAGCTATGCCACCTTGTACAAGCTGAAGTCATCATCCTCGGAAAAAGACTCTCACTGTCCACCCTATCTAATCATCTGATCATCTTGTATTTCTGTATTAAATCCCCTCTTAGGTTCCTTCTCTCCAATGAGAACAGACCCAAATCCCTCAGCCTTTCTTCATAGGGCCTGCCCGACAGACAGGCCAACATCCTGGTAAATCTCCTCTGCACCTTTTCCAATGCTTCCACATCCTTCCCGTAATGGGGCGACCAGAACTGCACGCAATATTCCAAGTGAGGCCGCACGAGCGTTTTGTACAGTTGCAGCATGAATGGGAGCAAGAATGAAAATTGTAGGAATGCCAATCAATTTGAAATGTTCAGGCAGCATATGCAGAAAAAAGACCACAAATGCTGGTAATTGGGACATACGCTCTCATGTAATTATGGAGAGATTTCCTTCTGCTCTCGATATCACACAGTTTTGGGTCCTACGCTTTGTGCTGCCTATTACTCACATGAGAAACGTTGGAGAACATTGAGTCGCATTCATTGAATGTCGGGAGGTTCCACCATCAGTCGTTCTAAAACTACATGATTCTGCAGGGGTTAGACTAGTTGAATGATAATAAGACATTAAAACCATCCAGGGAAGCTGGAGTTGCGATAAGCACGACGATGCGATATAACGTTTTCTTTGAGAATATAGAATTTTCATTCCCAGCGTAAAGTGGATCTTCTGTCCTGGAATACGTTCAGGGTTTTCTGAAGAAGGATCCTGACCAGAAACGTCAGCTTTCCTGCTTCTCTGATGCTGCTTGGCCTGTTGTGTTCATCCAGCTCTACACCTTGTTATCTCAGGGCTTTGCTGTGTTCACTTATCTGAACAGAAAACTAGTCAAGCGATTTGGAAGATGGAGCTTCAGAAAACAATAATGTCAGCAATGGTCTTTTTGAGTAGTCCTGTCTTGATTTTGATCTGACAGATGTAAAATCCATGCTAAGAGGCTCGTGGTATTAAAATGCAAACTGACATTGAGCGAGAAACAAAATCAATGGAATTTCATACGCCAGTAACATTTGAAAAAATGCTGAGCTTATAAATATTTCAATGCAAATGTTCATGTCATGCTCTATAATTTACAGAGATCAAAAGAATGATGTGGCTAATTACAATTGATCTCTGCTTCGTGTTTGCAACATTGGTATGTCTCGGAACACAAATGGATGTTGCAACCGCAAACAATGAGAAAGGTAAAATCTCTCTTTTGAAAAAAGACCTAGATGAGATATTTCACAAGCTACACACTACTGCAAGAATTCAGAATCATGAGGGTGACTCCAATGATAAGCAATATCTTTTTATCCTGGATTCTTACTTTAAGTCAACACATCTCTTCACCCCGTATGTTTTTGCTTATGGAAACTGACATTCACATAAACGTTTCTCACATCCGAAATTGTCGTTGCATTATTCAATTTTAAAGTATGTAGAATGTGAACCAGATTAAAATTTACTTCAAAATTTCATGCAACTTTGGGATTTGATATTATATTTTACTTTCACATGTTTAACACTTTTTCTTCATCAAAAGTAAAAACGTTTGTGCCTCTCTCTACATTTGCGGGTTGTCCTTTCGTTAGGAACGTTGCATGTTGAAGATATATGAAAACAGTCTCTGTGTGTATGGCTATTTGTGTGAACTCCATGGTTTTCTCGATTTGCTTTCTGCAAATGCTGTTCTGAAATGTAAAGGGACATATTCCTCCAGATCCATCATTGATTGTGTATAATAGAAGGAACAGGATTCTGACGCACTAAATCGAACCTGGAATCTGAGCATGCTCATTTCTCGGGGCGGCGGGGCGGGGGGGTGGGGGGTCGAGATGAATCAGTCTGAATTAATTGCAAAATTAAAATGAATAAGACGAATGGCAGCTGATGGATGAATGTCCCAATTTTTTTTAAACAGGACATGAAGCTACTGCAGGAATGAATGTAGCAAACATTTTCTTGATTGTTATCATCGTACCTTCCATTCAAGGAAATATTCTCCTTAATTTTCGTCACTATGCAAAGCAAAAAGAAAAGCAGAGAAACGTTTCTGAAGAAGGGTCTTTCAAGCAATCGTCGTCTAGAAATGATGCTGAAGGTACAAGCAGTGAAATAACAGCACCATTACCCTTTCTCGACCCGTTTACAGTCATTAGCAGCCCTTCCACAACTAACTGGAACGTCAAAGGCGGTCCATTTTGAGTATATGTGATAGAATTATTCCGCAAAGCTCCATAGCTCACCTGTTTGACAGAAGGTATATATTTTTGCCTCATGACAAATCCAGTGACTTTTTCTCATTAAATTTACACATAAAGGCAACGAAGAGTTGCTTACCTTTTTTTTAGCAAACAATTTCCATTCTATGCGAGTGAGAAAGTAGCACAATATGAATTCACTTTGAAGTTGTAATTTTATGAGGCCGTAAGTAATTTTACAAATATATATGTTGACAGCTTTCGAGGTAAGGACTGAAACAGCTTTGAGTGTTCTGAATACAGGCGTAAAAAATAATCCAGAAGGTAAGTGTCAAAATTTAAATTGCTGAAAATCTTTCGACATTCCAAAAAAAAGTCCAATTAGCGCATTTTTCGAAACAAAGATGACAGCATGCTAGTTTCTGGGAGAAAAAATGTATTGCGATTAGTTCGCTGCAACCGTAAGAAAAAATGCAAACTTTCCGAACTCACTGCAGACAAAGTCTTCGGGAACCATTGAAATTAGAAACTTTTAAGTCAGTGTTGTCAAATTTTTTGCGGTGGGATGACTAATTTTGGACACGTGACCAATGACTGCTGGGCCACATATAGTCTGAAAATCAATTCCTTTGAGTTTATTCTTCACTTTAGAACATAGAAAATAGAACAGAACAGCACAGAACAGGCCCTTCAGCCCACAATGTTGTGCCGACCATTGATCCTCATGTATGCACCCTCAAATTTCTGTGACCATATGCATGTCCAGCAGTCTCTTAAATGAGCCCAATGACCATGCTTCCACAACTGCTGCTGGCATCGCATTCCATGCTCTCACAACTCTCTGTGTAAAGAACCGGCCTCTGACATCCCCTCTATACTTTCCTCCAACCAGCTTAAAACTATGACCCCCCCGTGTTAGCCCTTTCTGCCCTGGGAAATAGTCTCTGGCTATCAACTCTATCTATGCCTCTCATTCTCTTGTATACCTCAATTAGGTCCCCTCTCCTCCTCCTTTTCTCCAATGAAAAGAGGCCGATCTCAGTCAACCTCTCTTCATAAGATGAGCCCTCCAGTCCAGGCAGCATCCTGGTAAACCTCCTCTGAACCCTCTCCAAAGCATCCACATCTTTCTTATAATAGGGCGAGCAGAACTGGACGCAGTATTCCAAGTGCAGTCTAACCAAAGTTTTATAGAGCTGCAACAAGATCTCACGACTCTTAAACGCAATCCCCCTGTTAATGAAAGCCAAAACACCATATGCTTTCTTAACAACCCTGTCCACTTGGGTGGCCATTTTAAGGGATCTATGTATCTGCACACCAAGATCCCTCTGTTCCTCCACACTGCCAAGAATCCTATCCTTAATCCTGTACTCAGCTTTCAAATTCGACCTTCCAAAATGCATCACCTCGCATTTATCCAGGTTGAACTCCATCTGCCACCTCTCAGCCCATCTCTGCATCCTGTCAATGTCCCGCTGCAGCTTACAACAGCCCTCTATACTGTCAACGACACCTCCAACTTTCGTGTCGTCTGCAAACTTGCTGACCCATCCTTCAATCCCCTCATCCAAGTCATTAATAAAAATTACAAACAGTAGAGGCCCAAGGACAGAGCCCTGTGGAGCCCCACTCACCACTGACTTCCAGGCAGAATATTTTCCTTCTACTACCACTCGCTGTCTTCTATTGGCGAGACAATTCTGTATCCAGGCAGCTAGGTTCCCCTGCATCCCATTCCTCCTGACCTTCTGAATGAGCCTACCATGGGGAACCTTATCAAATGCCTCACTGAAGTCCACTTTCTAACCAGAGAATGAGAGCAGGAAAGAAAGAAGTAACAGTGAAAAACAGTTTCGTATGTTCAGGCTAAATATGCAATAAAAATTCTCATGATTGGGAAAAGACACAAAGAACAGTAAAAAGACATAAAGTAGCCAATATAAGAGCGAGTAAAGAATATTGTGATAGAAATGTGCTGCAGATATCAAAATGATAAGAAGTGATAAGTGGCAGCTGCTTTTCACTAAATGCTATTTATTGTGGGTTCAATGGTAATCAGTTTTTATTCACATTATTTTAAGCTATTTATAAAGTTTGAGACAACACGTGAGGGAATGTTTGAAGGGTAGTGGGAGTGGAATGATCAATAAATGAAAGAGTTGAAAGTTTTAAAAGGACCGAGCAATCTCAGTGTGAAGGTAGCATCATCACTGTTCTGCTGTCAGAGTTAGGAGCATTGGCGGGTGGTAGTGTGACCAGAGGGTAATTACACCTCAGACAGGTGGAGAGTTTGTGAAAGTGAGCCCTGCAATTGTAATCTGTGCTGGTGGAAGAATTGAATGTTAGTATCAATAACTGGTCTCCAATCTACCTGAGGTAACTCATTATATCAGATATTAATCTGATACATTGGCCAGGGTGTCATAATTTCATGGAGAAAAAGAAATCAAACTCAGAAGCAGAAATTGCTGGAAAAGCTCAGCAGGTCTGTTTGCATCTCTGGAGTGTTATCAGAGCTAACCGTTTAAGTTGAGCGATCCTTCCTCAGAACTGAGCTTGCAAATGACTTTGCAAAGACCAAAAGGGATGTAAGGTTATGTATTCTGTTTTCCACAATGTTCAAGGAAGGGCTGTATGAGATCGGGTGAATAAATGTACATCTCATAGGCAGCAGAACATTGTGCATGCCAACATATAGAACAGTCTTTGTTCAGTGAAATGATCACTTTGCAGTACTGGGCAATGAATTAATAATGAATACAGTGTTTGCAAAATTATCAAGGCACTGGATATTGTGGTAAAAGTAAGAAAGGAATCATGTATAAGTGATGAGAAAACATACTTAGAAAATCATCTAAAAGGCAAGTGTACAATTATAAATCATGAAATGAATTCTCAACACTCAGGAGTAAAAAAAAAGACCTATTTAAATTGCTTTGCCTCAATTTCAGAGCCAAAGGTGCTGTTTTGTGAAATATTAATGACCTCCTTCCCACCTTTAATCATTATAGAGACAAAGATTGGCCAAACTGAAGAAGTAGACAAAATTGCAGAACTTAAAAACACATTTGGAGATGTGTATGAACAAGAAATGTTCAGGGGGTTTTGAGTCAAATGCAGGCGAATAGGATTGGTTTAGTTTGTGAAACAGGTTGGACAGAAATGTCTGTTTCTGCGCGGTATGGCTGCATGACTCCAGCTGTTAATGAAGGGTCAGGTCGATGTAACAATTTATTATTTCCCTTTCTAACGCCATGTGAGAAAATCTCATTGACGATACTTCATTTTATACATTGCATATAAATTTGAGTAAAGCCTTGTTTTGGTCTGATCCAGCATCAGGTCGTCAAATGTCAAATACAGAGGATACGAACAACGTGACAGAAAAGATCAAAAATGATCACAATGTCAGGAGAGCAAGTACAACAAATATTGCCTGTTTTTCTCACAAAATATGATTTACTGTTGGGTTCCATGTCAATCAGTTTTAATTCCCATTATTTTTAAGTTATCTACGTAATGTCGAAAGTGCTGGACTGAATTGACTAATTTGAAAGCTGTGTTGAAAATTGAAAAAGAAGTCCGAATGTTGTGAGATCATAATATATGGGATGCCTTGAAGGACGCTGGTATAATCAGTATGTGACTGGATTTTGACAATTTTACAGAGCAAAGCTCAGGAGGTCTTGAGGCATCTGTGGAGAGAAATCAGAGTTAATGTTTCCTGTTGACTGACGCTTCATCAAAACTGAAGAATCACCAGACATTGATAACTTAAGCATAGAATAAAAGGAGTGCATAGTCATGTTAGAATTCTATAAAGTAATGATGGACCGTTGTGTTCTTATCTCAGCAATGTGAATATATGTTTATTTTATAGGCAGCAGAATATTATGCATGCAAATAGATTTGACAGTGTTCATCCTTTAATTCTGGACAGTGAAATAACATCTAAATATGATGCTTGAAAAACTTTCTTGGCACCAATTATTGTGGAAAGAAAGAAATAAATGACCTTTGTGTGATGTGAATACATAGAAAGAAAATAATCTGAAAGTTAGGTATACAATATGAATTTACTTAACAGCTTCTCAAGGTTCAGAAAAAAATAAACCATCTTTCCGAGTGGCAAATTTTCTTTTTAGGAAAACAGTCAGCACAGATTGTTGTTCAAAAAATCCAATGTGACGGGCGTGCTCGAAGCCTAAGGCAAGAGGAAGATTTACAATCTGGGCTTATTGTTTACTAATGCTTCAATAAAGAATTAAAATAAGACGTTTGTAACAAACAGTTAACTAGATCCACTGATACCTGGTCATAATTTTCAATATATATACTCATAGTTGCAATAACATGAATAGTCTGCAATTCAATTCCTTTGAGTTCATTCTTCCCTTTCAAACTAGAGAATGAATTCAGGATAAATAAAGTTCAGAACAGCAAACAATTTCACATTTTTATACTGCATTAGCGCTTCATTTCAATGTTTCCTCCATCACAAATGCAATTTACAGTCCTTTGGGGCAAAGACATACAAGTGTGATCGCTAAAATGCAGACTGACACTCCCTGTCCCAGTTGAGTGCTGGAACCTAGGAACAGGCTCAGGCCAGTGAGCCTGTTGAGAATGCCATTTAGCTTTGAAACTGCAATTTTATGATTTTTGCAATTCTTCAGACATAATTTTGCAAACATATGTGTTAACAGGTTTCGAAATAAGAACTGAAACACCTTTGAGCGATTTGAATACTGGTGTAAAAAGTAGTCTGGAAGGTAAGTATTAACATATAAAATGCTGAAAATCTTCTCAAATTTCCAAAAACAAAGACTCCAATCAGAGCATTTCTTTAAAAAAAAGACATCTGTCAGCACATTATTTTCTGCAAAATGTTAACTGGATTTTAAGGAAAAATAAAAATACTGCCTGATTATGTTGGTTGCAAACATTTCAGTAACTACTGGTGTTTCTGTGACATTGTTAGCTAGAGGTACTATCAACTAAATCTACTGAAGTAGGATGACTAATTTTGGATAAACATAAGCAATGACTGCAGGAACATGTACAGTTTGTAATTCAATTCCTTTTCATTTATTTTCATTTTCTAATGAAAGAGTGAGAAAAGGCAAAAATGTCATGATGGAAATCACGTCCAAATTTAATTCTACATGTGCAAAAATATCATAAATCCTCATGACTGGGAAAAGATGGAAATTTCAGCAAATAGCTGCAAATTAGTTTATAGGAGCTGCTAAAAGAGATTACAAAAGAGATATTGCCAGGGATATGAAAATAATGAGAAATTTTATAGTTACATAAAGCAAGGTGAGGATCAATGATTGTTCATTGAACACTGAATGTACGTTCGTTGCAATGACTTTGGTGAAAAGGAAGACCTGTTGAAATTACTTTGTCTCAGTTTTTTCAGTTGAATGATGTCAATTATTGAAGTATTAATTATCTTCCCCGTTTTTGTCATTCATGGAATCAAGAGTTTGTCTAAGTAATCAGTGTGAAACTGAAGTTGTAGAGGCAGGTACAAGTACAATATTTCAAACAGCAGGTTAGTCGATGTTTTGGGTAAGAACAAAGGCATCTGCGAGTATTGGTCCAGGATTCTCCGAAGGTTAACTTGCAGGTAGAGTCCATGATTAAGAAAGCGAATGTAATGATATTGTTTATCTCAAGAGGGTTGGAATATAGAAGCAGCGATGTGCTCCTGAGACTTAATAAAGCTCCAGTTAGGCCCCATTTAGAATACTGTGTCCAATTTTGGGCCCCACACCTCAGGAAGGGCATGCTAGCCCTGGAGCCTGTCCAGCAGAGATTAACACGGATGATCCCTGGAATGGTAGGTTTAATGTACGATGAACGGCGAAGGATCCTGGGATTGTACTCATTAGAGTTTAGAAGGTTGAGGGGAGATCTAATAGAAACTTACAAGACAATGTATGGCTTAGAAGGGGTGGACACTGGAAAGTTGTTTTCGTTAGGTGGGGAGACTAGAACCCGTGGGAGCAGCCTTAAAATTGGCGGGAGAAAATTTAAAATGGAAATGAGGAGACATTTCTTCAGCCAGAGTGGTGGGCTTGTGCAATTCATTGCCATGGAGTGCAGTGGAGGCCGGGACGTTAAATGCCTTCAAGGCAGAGATCAATAAATTCTTGATCTCACAAGGAATCAAGGGCAACGGGGGGAGAGCAGGGAAGTGGAGTTGAAATGCCCATCAGCCATGATTTAAATGGCAGAGTGGACTCGATGGGCCAAATGGCCTTACTTCCACTCCTATGTCTTATGGTCTTATGGACCGGCCAGGACCCCGAAACGTTCATTTTCCTCATCGTCTGATGCTGCTTGGCCTGCTGTGTTCCTCCAGCTCCACATGTGTTAACTCTGACTTCAGCATCTGCAGTTCCTGGTATCTTCAACATTTAAAAGACATCTGTTGAGTTTCACGAAGAGGGCTGATTTAGAGGAATATGGGCCAAATGCATGCAAATGGGACTGGTTTAATTTATGAAACGAGTTGGACCATAAAGTCTGTTTCTGTGCTATATGACTCTACGACTTTAGCTGTTAATCGAATGTCAGGTCTGTGTAGCATTTTATTTCCCCCCATTGAATGCAATGTAAGAAAGTATCATGAGGGTACCTCATTTTATACACTCAATATAAATTTGAGTGAAGCTTTGTGATCTGACTCACCAACAGTTCATGAAATCTAAGTCCAGAGGATTCAAGGCAATGTGACAGGAAAGCTCAAAGGGAGTCTCAGGGACAGGAAGTGAAAGATAACAATGAATGTTTATTTTACTAAAATATGACTTACCATTCGATTCGATGGCAATACGTTTTCATTTCCATTACTATGAACATATTTACATGGTGTTGGAAGTGTTGGATAGAATTCAGAACATTGAAAACAGAACAGAAATATCATGTCAGTTGATACTGAATGAGAAAGTTTTTATCTGCAGGACTTGGTTGAGCCACTTCAACAGAACAATTACAATGGAACAAAGATAGAATGGTTTGAGATAATACATTGAGCACAGTTTTGCAAGGTGGTGCAATTATCAATAAATGACTGTATTTTGAAACTTTTACTGATAATGAGCAGTCTTGGTGTAAAGAGAAAGTCACCACAGTCCTGCTCTTGCGGTTGAGAGCATTGACTGGAGATAATTTGACCAGATGGCCATTAAACTTCGATGAAGGGAGAGGTTTACAAAGAGAGACCTGCAACGGTAACCTGAGTTACTGGAAGAATTGCATGTGGCATCACTAACTGGTCATGAATCCACCTGAGCTAACTGCTTATGTCACGCTTTCATTTGATTAGATGGATCAGTCAGGGAGAAGATTTGAAGAAATAAAATAGAAATTTCAAGCTCAGAAGGTCTGGGAGCATTTGTGGAGAGTAATTAGTGTTAATATTTCCAGCAGACATGATTTTGATATCGGAAGCCAAAAACAAAAGTGTGTGCAGGGTCATGTCAGAATTTGAAAAAGTACAGATGCATTGATGTATTTTGTTCACCGCAGTATGCAAGGATTCGACTGTATGAGACAGGGTGTCTACACCGATATTTTGAGGCAGCAGAATGTTATGCATGCAAATAGATAGGACAGTCTTTATTTAGTTACATGTTCACTTTTTAGTGCTGAATGATGAATTTGATAACTAAATATGATATGTGCAGAAGTATCAATGTAACAGATATTGTGGACAAAGTAAGAAATGAGTAATCTTTGAGTGATTCGAATACATGCATAGAAAATACTCTGAAAAGTAAGTTTATAAAATATTAAGTACCTTCTCAGCATTCATAAGAATCAACCTTTTATTTTACTGAATATGAAGTTTATTTTTAAAACAAAAAGTATAGTCAGCAGAGAATGTTGTTCAAAAATACAATGTTATGAGTCTGCTCAAATTGTACGGCAAAAGTAAACGGTCATAGGTGGGCTCATTGCTTACAAATGTTTCAGTGAATAATTGAAACAAGAAATTTGTTACAAAATTGTTAACTTGATCTATTTACATCTGGTCATTAATTTTCAATATATATTCATAATTCCAGGAACATAGTCTGCCATTCAATTCCTTTGAGTTCATGCCTCACTTTCAAACCTGAGATGAGTTCAGGATAAAATAAAGTTCAGTACCATAACCAATTTCCCATGTTTATACTATATAAGCAGTTTTTCAAAGTTTCATATTTCACGAATAGAGTTTACAGTCCTGTGAGAACAAGAAGAAATACAAGTGTGGTAGCCAAAGTGCAGACTGATGCTCCCTGACTCAGTTGAGTGTTGGAACCTTGGAACAGCCATTGAGCCTGTTGAGAATGTGATTTATCTTTGATGTCTTAGATTTATGGTTTGTGCAATTATTCAGACTGAAATTAATTTTGCATTCATATATGTTAACAGCTTCAGAAGTAAGAACTGAAATGCCTCTGAATGAATTGAACACAGATGTAAAAAGTATTCTGGAAGGTAAGTGTCAAAATCTAAATTGCTGAATATTGTCTTGACATTCAAAAAAAACCAACATTCAATAGAATGTTATAAAACAAAATGGCAGTCAGCAGAGTATGTTCGCAAATATGTAGCGTGGTTAGTGTGCTGGAATTATGAGGTGAAATAAAAATAGTTGCTGTTTCTATTGCTCACTAATTCTCCAGAAACTATTGAAACCTGAATGCTTTAATACATTAAACAAAATGAATTGACATGTGATGACTAATTTTGGATAAATATAAGAAATAACCGTATGGAGTTATATAATTTGAAATTCAATTCCTTCAAGTTCATTCTTCACATTCTAATCAGAGAATCCATACAGGAAAGAAAAATACCTGATGAGCAATCAATTTTAAGTGTAAGCTGCACATGCAAAAAAAAACCCAGATTGTAATGATTGGGAGAAGATACAATTATCAGAAAACAGCCCTGAAGCAGCTGATAAGAGCTACGAAAAGGCATTATAAAATGAAACTTTCCAGGGAGATCAAAATGAATGTGAAATGTCATTGTTACATAAAGCAAGGTCAGGAACAATATTGGCCATTGAAGACTGAAAGGGGGACATTGTCAACGGCAATGGCTGGCCTGTTGAATACATTGTTTCAGTATTTCCTGTTGAAAAAAATTGACGCATTCTGAGACAAACATCGACTTTGCCTGGAGGACCATCAACTCGGTGAAAGGTGCTTTCTTGTTTGCTCGAAGCTTGTTTGTCTTTGAGGGCAAGTGGTTGGCCCTGAGTGTTGCAGACTGTCACATTTCAAAGTCCAGGGCTACACAACTAAGGGATGCACTAAGCCTTGGGGAAGCTATTACCAAGTTGCAATAGGGAAAGGCCACTGTCTGAGGTGTTTTAGCTGAAGTTTAAGGGGTCTGTTCAGTTACCTGACCATCCCTGGAGGCTTAAATACATGCAAGTTTAGTCTTGTTGGAAAAAGAAATCCCTTTGTAGTTGGATAGAGGCAAACTCCAATGCTTGTTTGTTTCTCCATGCGCTATTTGCAGAACTGAACTGCTTTAGTTACTACATATGTATATAATGATATTTTTATGAATGTGCAATTTTCCACTCCACAGGACTGTCTTCCACATCAAGGGAATTCTTAACGTTTATGGTCAGAGTGTTTACAATGTGGTCCTCTATTTTCTTTAACATCCTTGGACAGAAACCACCAGGTTTCTTTAATTCTATTAATTTCCTCATTACATATGTTTTATATCAGTTTTTCTTTGAGTCCCTGTTCTTGATACACAATTAATTTCCACAGGACCTCCAGCAAGCTATCCTCCTCTTCTCCTGTAAACTGAGAATATCCCCATGTCCAGTCATCAGCTGGCCAATACTATTCCAGACTATCCGCTTTACTGTGTATCACAATTTCTTAATCATTTTGATAGCCCTGGAAAGCTTCCTTTCATAATTCCTTTTATCAGCTCTTGGAAGATGCTTCGTGGTCTTTTGCTGTTCTTTGCATATGTCCAATTTGGCAGGATCAATGCTTTTTTTTTGTTTTTGCATTTTTGGAAGCCATTTCTCTTAGTTTTTACATGGCCCCTTTTCTTCTTAGTTGTCCATGGCTGCTCTTAATCTATCGAGCTGTGTTTATCTTTCCCTTGCAAAGGGATGAACAAACTGGCTTTGTACTGCATTAAGTAAATATTGACATGCAGGTAATTCTTGATGGAAAACCAACTCATGGTGAGAACGTAATATGGATAATTGAGAGGTTTTGCACAATATTAACATCTTTGGAAATAAATACATTGCCAAGTTAGTCAGGCAAAAGGGAAATGGCGAACTGTGAGAAAGAGCACACAATAGAAAATTCGCCCCTTCATAACTTCTGCAGAATTTCTAAGGAAGGTGTTGCAGAGCATGAAACTTTGTCACAGGACATATTTAAATTTGATGAGAGAACAGTGTTGAATGGACTTTTAATTATTAAAGGTCACAAGGCACAACGGCCTGGTGAACTGTACCCAGGCATATTGAATGAAGTGAGAGTGAAAGTTTGGCAATGGCCATTTTTTTTCAGTCTTTGGTGAGATGCAGCAAGTTCCAGAAGACTGAACCATAATACACTTTACAGTCTTGTTCAAAAAAAATGTAATTATAAGCCCAGCAATTACCAACTGGGGTTTTGGGCTACTAGCCCACTAAGATTACCACTATACTATACTTCACCAGGCTTTTATGACACAACTGGAATAAATCAGATGATCACGGCAACATTAGTATCACAACAATAAATAGAGGTACAAAGGTAACTGCAGTGTGTCTCTTTTTGTATGACATTTCTGTAGTTTATTTGTTGCCATTTTGATCATAGTATTGCTCTGTTAAATAATACTGTATGAATGGTAATGGTAAACTTGTTGGTGTTTCCATTAAAGGTAAAAAACAGCAGCACAAGCTTTACCTTCGCAAAATGAATGAGAAGATAACAATGTCAGGAGATTATGGAAGAACTTTGAGATTTACACTGAGTGAAAGATACACCAAAGTAACAATTATTGCTTCATTGAGTGAGCAGGAACAAATAGACAATGCACTGAAGATCAGGAGTATGGCAGGTGAAGAATTCTGGAGGAAAACTGAACAAAATCATCCAGAAGAAATACCATTAGATGGTTTATTGAGAAAACATTGCAGTCAGACAGTAGTCTCTGGGACAACCATCATCATTGGACCCTCAGGTTTTGGGAAAAGTACCACAATGCAGAAAATAATACATGGTTGGGCAGAAGGCAAAATGTACCAAGACATTACTACAATCTTACCATTTAAAGTTCAGCAATTGAATTCTATAGATGGTACAATATGCTTAAACAACCTGATAGAATATTTCTTTCCTCATTTCACAAACTGCTTAGAACTCTTGTGGAAAGAACCAGAGAAAATATTGTTCATATTCGATGACTTGGATATTTTCCAGAAAACCACTGATTTCACCAATTTGGCAAGCTACAATGATCACGAATATCAATATTTAGGGCCAGAACATTTCTGTAATATATCCCACATTGTGTGTTGTCTTTTAAAAGGGCAATTACTGAAAGGCTGCTCAGTGTTGGCGACAAGTTCCCCATGGAAACTGCAGACATTTGCAAACATTGGATCAAATCGAGCTCTTGATATCCTGGGGTTCAGTGCAGACACAATGAGACAATATTTTCAATGCTGCTTTGCAGGTGAACAGTTTGCTTTGGATGTTCTAAATTATATCGAGCATGACGAGATGTTTTACACACTGTGCCATAATCCTCGCTTCTGCTCAGTTCTGTGTTCAATGCTGGAAGTACAGCAGAATCAAGGAGCCTTGATGCCAACAGCCACAACTAATACAAGGGTGCTCTTCACTTATGTCGCTTGTCTTTTCAGGAAATTTTATTATGAGGATGTCATTACTCATTTTATGCTTCTGAGATTGGGTAGTTTGGCCTACTGGGGAGTTTGCAACAAAACCATTGTGTTTAAAAAAGGCCAATTCAAACAGCACAAGCTCCCTTTTTCTAATTGGATCTCTGCGTTTATGATGGAAATTCAAGACAATAACGATGTTGGCTATGTGTTCAATCATGCCATTTTGAAGGATTTTGTAGCTGCACTTTTTAAATGTCAAAGTACACCAGTAGACCAAGTGAAAAAAACACTTACTGAATGGGACAACTGCAATGACGACAGATTTAAGTTTGTTTCACGCTTTTTCATTGGACTCTCATCACCAAATTTAACAAAACAGATTGGGTTTTATTGGGACGAACTACCTTCTGAAACAGCCTCAAATGTATCAGACTGGCTGAAAGAAAAATGTAACAGTTGTGTGCAGAACTTGGAAGGTGAGAGAAATCAAAGAAGACTGCTTGAAATATTGTACAGTCTTCATGAATGTGGAGATGCAGTACTGATGAAAGATGTCTTAACTCCAGTGAAGACAATAAGATTCACAAAGTGCCCTCTAAAAACGTTTGACTGTATGATTCTATCTAAAACATTAATGATGGTTCAGGAGATTGAGAAGCTGGATCTGGACAGTTGTGGTATAGATGATGAGGGCATCCACCAGCTGGAGCAAGTGCTGCATAAATGTGAAGTACTCAGGTAATGCAATACATTTGTTTAATTAAATTATCATGTGTTGGAGCAGTCTCTGGGGTAATAGTTATAAATGGCCTCTGTTAGATTAATCAAGGAGAGGGTTTTGTCATACCATTCATAGAAGCATGATAGCATTATCCAGAAACAAACCATCAGTATAACACCACCTCGTGTGATTGACCATTAGTAAACTGATTTTAACACTACCAAATTTGAATCTGAGACACTCTTAAAATACCATCTGATTCATTAAAGTAGTTACTGAAATAGTCTTCTCTCAGACACATGAATCATATTTAAAGAGCTCAAGAGGCTGAAAATAAACAGTATTTGTAAGATGTATAGAAGTGATGTCAAGGTGTACAATGTTAGGGCCATTTTCCTGGAAATGGGATGAGAATAGTTTGACAGTTATTTGTGACATAGTTTAATCCACAAATGTCATGATTAGAAAATAGCACCTAATGCCATGAATAGAAAGTGATTGCCTTATTGGTCACGTTTGAACAGTTGTAGGAACAGGAGTGGGCCATTCAATGGTTGATCTGTGGCCGGCCTAACTCCGTACACCTACCCTTGGCCCTTAATTGATAATATGCTTGCTCAACAAAAATTGATCAATTTCAGATTTTAAAAAATGTAGCATCTGCTGCTTTTTGTGAACGAGAATTCCCAACATATACTACCCTTAGTGTGTAAAAGTGCTTTCTAACATCTCGGCTGAATGGTCTGGCCCTAATTCTCAGACTATGTCTCTACTTCTAGAATTCGCAACTGGTAGAAATTGCTTCCTAGAATTCTTTCTTCCTGAACACTAAACTCTTGGTCATTAATATGAATGCAGAGAATCAGGATTCCTAATAAAATCCCTGATACCATAAGCAACAGATCAGGATCGCCTGCTATTCTCTCTTACTTTTCCATCAGTTTTGAAGATTCTTCTGAGGTTTCAATGTCAATAAATTTGTTCAGCTGTTTAATTTTATGACTCATTATGCATCTCATTTATTATAAAATAAGGCAAATTCTAGCTCCAAATGCATTGACTTACACTGAGATTAACAATCTGTGGTCTTTGAGGGTCTGTAATATACTCATATCAAATAGATACAAGCCAGAAAACAAAATGTAATTACATAATATTTCTTTATGCCATGTTTCTCCAGACCATCAGGAACAAAACAGACTGATAAACATTTCCAATCTTACTCATTTCTCCCTGTGATGCTTTTTTTTTTGCTCTTTATTAGTCTCAACAAGAATAAATTGAGTGATTTAGGAGCGGAATATCTTTGTGCCATTCTGAAGAAGGAACATTGTAAAATACGGACATTGTCGTAAGTAATGATGTTTAAAATATCCAGCAACAGAATTTACTTATCCACACAAATTTTAAGTTCCATGTTAGTAATTATCAGCAAACGTTATTCTTCCATTTCTATTGTTCTGGAATAATTTAGATATAAAGACTGCGCATAAAATAATTGTTACAATTAACTTGGAATTTTGATGAGACTGTCTGCAAGTTGGCATTTCTTGTGACCTTTGCCTTTCTGTAGGTGTGTTCTGTTACCCGTGTGTACACACACACACACACACACACACACACACACACACTAGACATATAAATAAAATAGAATCAATACAGTTTAAAACCCAACAATCTCATTGGAAAAGCTAATCCCTGCTCACTGTGAAAAAATTGTGCTGTTTAAGCTGGAGATCAGCAACGATGATCTCAATGGTGATCATACTAACAGGCAGACAGATAAATCTATTCATGCATTGCCCCACTTCATTCTGAATAGCACACAAATGAAATAAATCAATTGAGTCTGTTATTTAAATGTTCTCCTTCTATGGTCTCCTTCTACAACTTATTTGTGTTGATTTGCAGAAGAAACACAGACAAAATGATTTTTAGGAAATGTACCACCTCTGACTGAAGTAACTGAAGGACAACAGATGTTTTTGAGGCCTAGTGGAAAGGCCTAGATACTTTTCTCACACATCTCAGCCAACTCTAACAGTTTTTCACCAAGACACAGAGCCGACTGGCTTAAAATTTATTTCTGCTCCTTCGCTGGCAAATGATCAGTCCCCTGGAACTCTCTTACAAATAGTTACCTTACAAAATGTAACTAGGTCAGATTGGGATATCTGTTCACCATGGATTAGTTTCTGTGCTGTATGATTCTACATCACAATTAGGACATCTTAGCTGTATACTGGCCAGTGGGGTCTGTCTCTCATGGATAAATGCAATATCTTTTAAAACTGCGGTAAAAACAAACTCTTAAAAGTACGTGATATTGTTACCCATTGTCAAACGCAGAAGCTGCTCCTTATTGGTAATTATTGTGATTTATTTTTCAGATTGTTACACAATCAATTTTCGGAGGAAGGACTGAAACGTTTGAAGTCGATTTGTGCATTGTCTGATTTAACTTTAATACAGAATGAAGGAGACTGAATAAATCCTTTTCTAATAATTTGGTCTATAATGTGGGGTTATGATCATTTGAATCAGTTCCTGTATGTAACTGCATTTAGGGACTCATACCAGAGACTGGAATAGCCCATGTGTCAAAGGAATAGATAAGAAACTAACCCTCTCTCCATGTCCTTGCTCAATCCTGGACCCCAAAGTGTCCTGACAGTCATAGAGATATACAGCATGGAAACAGATCTTTCTGTCCAACTCTTCTATCCTGATCAGATATCATGAAAAATCTAGATTAGATTAGGTTCCCTACAGAGTGGAAACAGGCCCTTCGGCCCAACAAGTCCACACTGCTCCTTGGAGTGTCTCACCCAGACCCATCCCCCTATAACCCACACACCCCTGAACACTATGGGCAATTTAGCACGGCCGATCCAACTAGCCTGCACATCCTTGGACTGCGGGAGGAAACCCACGCAGACACGGGGAGAATGTGAAAACTCCGCACAGACAGTTACCCAAGGCTGGAACTGAACCCGGCTCCCTAGCGCTGAGGCTGCAGTGCTAACCACTGAGCCACCGTGCCACCCAATTTGCCAGCATTTAGCCCATATACCTCTTCACTTTTCCTATTCACATACTCTTTTTAAATGTTGTAATTATACCAGGAGCTCCCCCCACCCCTACTTCCTCTGGCAGCTCATTCCATACACGTACCACCCTCTGCATTAAAGAAATTGCCCCTTTAGTCTCTTTCAAAATTTTCCCCTCTCACCTTACACCTAGGCCTTGTAGTTTTGGACTCCCCTACCCGAGGAAAGACCTTGTCTATTTACCCTATCTATGTCCATAATGATTTTATAAACCTCTATGAGGTCACCTCTCAGCCTCCAAAGCTCCAGGGAAAATAGCCCCAGTATATTAAACTTCTCCATGTAACTCATCCCTCCAACTGTGGAAACATCATTGTATCTCTTTGTTGAAGCCTTTCAAGTTTCACATCATCTTTTCTTTCGCATGGAGACCAGAACTGTACACAGTGTCCCAATAGTGGCCTAACCAATGTCCTGTACAGCTGCAACATGACCTCCCAACTCCTATACTCAATGTGTTGACCTATCATACCAAATGCTGCCTTCAATATCCTATCCACCTGCAAATCTACCTTCAAGGAACTTTGAACCTGCAGTCCAAATTCTTTTTTTAAAATTTAGGAACATTCCCCAGGACCTTACCATTAAGTGTATAAGTCCTGTTCTGATTTGCCTTTCCAAAATTCAGCACCTCACATTTATATAAATTCAACTCCATCCACCAGTTGAGGTCATTGGCTCATCTAATCAAGACCCTGTTGTATTCTGAGGTAACCTTCTCTGCTGTCCACTACACCTGCAACTTCAGTGTCATCTGCAAACTTACTAACAATACACCTACGTTCACATTTAATTCATTTATATAAGCAAAAAAAAATGGCACAATACCAACCCTTGTGGCATATCGCTAGTCAGTGGCCTCCAGTCTGAAAAGCAACTCTCCACTACATCTGCCTCCTACCTTCGAGCCAGTTCTGTATCCAAATAGATAGTTCTCCCTGCATTTCATGTGATATAACCCTGCTAACCAATCTCACATGAGGAGCCTTGTCTTACTGAAGTCCACATAGATCACGTCAAATGCTATGGCCTCAGCAATCCTATTCATTACGTCTTCAAAAATCTCAATCAAGTTGATGAGACATAATTTCCCATGCACAAAGCCAGGTTGATTATCCCTAATCAGTCCTCGCCTTTCCAAATATATGAAAATCTTGTCTATCAAATTCATCAAATCAGTTGAACCTCTTATAAATGTTGATGAACTATATGCACTGTTCAATAATCCACCTGCTGAGAATTGTGCAGCATACCATCATCTTGGTGTTCACATGTTAGTGCACTACCGTTCATTCAGGAAGCATGGGATTAACATCCAAATCATGTCACATTTTCATTCTACAGCCCACTGTAACTCTGATTTGTCTGCTGTCAGCTCAGAAGCTCAGGCACACTTTACATTTTTTTTTAGCCCTTCGTAATCTGGTGGAATGACATTCAGTACTAGAATTTTACCGCGTGACATTATTAGAGCAGCCGCTGCTGGTAATCTTCCACAGTACAACAGAGCCACAGGGAAATCTTCTGGGGCAGCAGTTGTGTCGCTATCTCAGATTTCTGCAGGTTTCTTGGAATTATGAGCTACAACACTGAAACGTACTTTCCCAGAGCCTAAGCTGTGTCTAATAGATAAGGAAAGCATCTATTTAAAAACAGCAGCAATAAAAATAAAAAAAAATATGCCAACAGAGTGATATGTGTCACTTCCTTGCTTTTATATTCTATGCCACTATTTATAAATCAAAAGGACTACCGAAGAAGGAGCCATCAATTTTTGTCAGCTTGGATCCACAGGTTAAGGGCAGATTTGTGCCACAGCAACACAGTCAGCTACTTCAAAAGTAATTAATGTGACTGTTCATGGTGAAGCACTCAAAGTTTAAGTATAAATGTCAGGATTTATTAAATCAAAGAAGTATTTTGATGTCTCATGTATATGTAGCTATATCACTGCATTCAGTATATTGGTCTTCGAGTCATTGTACAACTATTTCTAGGGAACCACAGGACAATAGTAGTGGACCAGCATGGTTCTCTGTCGTGTATCCACAGGGCACCAGCTTTAATCAGCTCACATGACAGCATTTCATGTTAATGAGCTTGTTCTCCTCATATCCAAGAAGTGCAGTCACATCGACCGATAGCGTAGTACGTTGCTAGCACTAATGGAGAATGGAAACCTTCAATAATTGTTTTGCACCAGTAGAATAGAATTAACAATGTCAGATGTGATTTATACCAGCAGTGGGACAACAGCAGAATACTTAGATATAACATGAGTTCAAGTGCCACTTGTACTGGAGGGGTACACTGATCCCTATTCCAAGCATAAATTGCTGAGAGCCAGAATTGGTCACCTCATGCTTAAGTGTAGAATATTACTAATTAGAGGGCCTCAGTTATCATTTGTTTTGTGCGATTGGGTTAGTTAGGCATTTGGTAGGATTTACATCACTGCCTCAGCTGAAACTGTCAACTCACGTAGAATGTGGGGTCTCCAAGTTGTAATGATTAGGCTTGACTTAGCTGTTGTCAAGAGTCCTATAGGGACAGGTTTAGCCACAGTGCAGGGTGATTTAATTTTCTGTATAAACACTATTGTAATATTCCCACCTACAGAGAGATGTATTAAATATAACAACTTAAGTCAACGTGTTGCATTGTCATATCATCTACTTTTAGATTATATATCTAATTTTAAATGATCAACTCTCTGAAGGATTGAAGCATCTATAAAACAGGTTTCTCCATCATCCCATTCATGCATCAACAAGTGTAATAGAGCTAAAATAGAATTATGCTCTCCCAAAAATAGGACAGTTAGTTATTCAATTGATATAAACAATTTACTACCAAATTCTCATTACCTTTGATATTACTAGTGAATATTTCTAACTTATTGTTGTTAGTATCCATTTAACGTTTATGAATCGATACTTTTAACAAGTTATTTGAATGATTGCGTTTCTCTATTGTTTAAAAACAGCCAACTTGATGATAATTGTAGCTCTTTCCAAGGGAATCTGTGGCCTTTCCAAGTATATCTCATAGCCATGTTGGTCATGGCAACAGTAGATCTATTTGTGATGGTCATCAATGTGATATTATATCATATATTCAGCTTTCATTTTCCATTTTCAATATTGGCCCTCACTAACATTTATAAGTTAATTTTCTATTCAACCACTGTCATTATCCATTTGTCCATCTGGACTCCTGCCAGCTTTTCATTTGACAGGTTTGTAATTATCTTCTTAAAAAGTTTAGAACTAGCCATTGCACTAGGAGAACTTCAATCACCATTATAACAACACTCTCTGTCATGACTGGGTAATGAAAATTCCATTTCACTTTGCATTTGAAGCTCAGAAAATCATCAAAAAGGTGCATTGGGGTAACAGGACAAGTGAAGGCTTCTACTTCTTACCAGTAAGGGCAGCCTACACCTGGTTTCATGTTGCCTGAGCTATTTGGCTTCCTCTTACAGTCACAACACTGCTTAACTCTGACCATCAAACATATCCAGGTCGGCAGCAAAGTCCACAGTAGACTGAGGGGTACGCATGGGAAAAGTCATCAAGACGCAGAGATGGAGAAACAAGAAAGTTCCATTAGGTCTGGCAGCATCTGAGAAAGAGAAAACAGAGTTAACACTTCAGGTCCAGCAACCCTTCCACAGAACCGATGGTAATGGGGAAAAAAAAATGTTGGTTTGTAGACAGAAATTAGGGAGAAGGGTGTGGAAGGGAATAAACGATAGGATAAAAAAATGGAGCATGAAGGGAGAGAAGAGCAGTTGAATAGACAGAGGAGTTTATAACGATCTGGCTAGGAGGGTGAATAGTTGTTAAAGGGGACAGTTAGTGACAAATAATAGTTAGTGTGCATTGGAGGCTCTGTGATCACAAGGCCTGGTGGGTGGGGTAGGGGCTAGGACATGGGGGAGTTCAGGCCCGAAAATTACTGCACTCGACATTGCATGAGTCAGGCTGCGGGGTCTACAAGCAGAAAATTGTCTGACAGAGATAACAAAGCGTGGGGCTGGATGAACACAGCAGGCCAAGCAGCATCTCAGGGGCACAGAAGCTGACGTTTCGGGCCTAGACCCTTCATCAGAAAAGGGCTCCTCTGATGCTGAGAGATAATGGGAACTGCAGATGCTGGAGAATCCAAGATAACAAAGCGTGGAGCTGGATGAACACAGCAGGCCAGGGAGCATCTCAGGAGCACAAAAGCTGACGTTTCGGGCCTAGACCCTTCATCAGAGAGGGGGATGGGGAGAGGGAACTGGAATAAATAGGAAGAGAGGGGGAGGTGGACCGAAGTTGGAGAAAAGAAGATAGGTGGAGAGGAGAGTATAGGTGGGGAGGTAGGGAGGGGATAGGTCAGTCCAGGGAAGACGGACAGGTCAAGGAGGTGAGATGAGGTTAGTAGGTAGGAAATGGATGTGCAGCTTAAGGTGGGAGGAGGGGATAGATGAGAGGAAGAGCAGGCTAGGGAAGCAGGGACGAGCTGGGCTGGTTTTGGGATGCAGTGGGGGGAGGGGGCGAGCTGGGCTGGTTTTGGGATGCAGTGGGGGGAGGGGGCGAGCTGGGCTGGTTTTGGGATGCAGTGGGGGGGAGGGGACGAGCTGGGCTGGTTTTGGGATGCAGTGGGGGGAGGGGGCGAGCTGGGCTGGTTTTGGGATGCAGTGGGGGAGGGGACAAGCTGCGCTGGTTATGGGATACAGTGGAGGGGAGATTCCAGAACCCTCTCTCCATCCCCCTTTTCTGATGAGGGGTCTGGAACCGAAACGTCAGCTTTTGTGCTCCTGAGATGCTGCTGGGCCTGCTGTGTTCATCCAGCCTCACGTTTTATTATCTTAGATTCTCCAGCATCTGCAGTCCCCATCATCTCTGATCACAAATTGTCTGACACCTCGGTCCACCAATCAGTGCAGAGCAGCCCGCTGCCTTGGCAGTGACTCAGGTCACGTGCTGTGGAAGTGGGGGGCCCATCCCCGAGTGGCCCGGATCCTCGGCCTCCCCGCCCATCAATGACTGCGCGTGCGCACAGACGCCAGCATGTTTAGTTCCACTCAGCATTTATAGCCGACCTAGATGGAAGGGATTTCTTGCTCTGCAGGCGGTTCCGGCCTTGGGTCTAAGGCAAGCTCAAACTTTATTCTGCCTCTCTCTTTTCCCACAAAGAGCCGCGCTCGGTCCTTACCGCCCATGAGTAAATGCGCTGAAGGCACTTCTTCGCCCATGTTCAACGCCGCGCAGACGCGTTTGCTTGCACCTCCCGCGCCCGACGCCGCGCAGGCGCGTTTGCTTGCACTTCCGCGCCCGACGCCGCGCAGGCGCGTTTGCTTGCACTTCCGCACCCGACGCCGCGCAGACGCGTTTGCTTGCACCTCCCGCGCCCGACGCCGCGCAGGCGCGTTTGCTTGCACCTCCCGCGCCCGACGCCGCGCAGACGCGTTTGCTTGCACCTCCCGCGCCCGACGCCGCGCAGACGCGTTTGCTTGCACCTCCTCGTGCCCGACGCCGCGCAGACGCATTGGAAACAAAACCCGCATGCGCGTTGAACCTCTGTCGCCCCCCCGCTCTCGCGCAGGCGCGTTAACACTGTCAGCGTGGGACTCTCGTATTTTTAAAATTCATGAATAATATGACAGTGTCTCTGGCTCGACAGCATTTATGGCCCGTCCCTAATTGCCCAGAAGGCAGTTAAGGGTCAACCAACATTGCTGTGGGTCTGGAGTCATATATGTAGGCCAGACCAGGTAAGGATGGCAGTTTCCTCCCCTGAAGGGCATTAGTGAACCAGATGGGTATTTTCCTTATAACTGGCAGCCGATTCATGGTCTTCGTTAGGTTCTTAATTCCAGATGTTTATTGAATTCAAAATCTGCTATGGCGGAATTCAAACCCAGGTCCCCAGAACATTACTTCAATCTCTGGGTTAAAAGTCCACCGACCATACCACTAGGCCATCCCCTCCCCATCAAGTGGTCTGCTGAAGTTTTTTTACATTTGTACTTTTCTTTATATTTCAGTTGAAGTATTTCCATGTTAAAACTCATCACGTTCTGTTAACCCCAGCATCTGAATAATGTTGGCTCAGATTTACGTTGCTCAGTTTGTGCCCATACTCTCACTCCCCACCAGCAGGTCGACACCGCACAGTATCATTTAATGAACTCACTCCACAAGGTATAGGAGCAGATGAGGCCTATCAAGTCTGTTCTGCCATTCAATCATGGCTGTATATTAGTGTGGAGAGAGGGGCTTCATGGCTTTCCAACCTGTGTAATCCCTTTTGGCTCCTCAATAATTTCTGGGTTACAATTTCACGTTCAACTTCCACTTTCCTTTTCTAGACAGCTGGTCATCCTGTAGTTGGAAATTGGCTAGCAGCAGGTGGTGGTCAGAGAAGAAAAGTGACCTAATGCCTGTGAATCAGACCAAGAAAATATGGGATACAAACAGGAAATCCACCCTTGAATGGGTCGACCCACATCTGGCCACGGCCAGATGTATCTACACTGTGCACCATCTGCAGGTGTGCAGAAAACATTGTGCAGCTTGTTGACTTAATCGTATCCATCTGGAATCTGGAGCCACTCCAGACTATACATCCACATCAGTGATGTAGTTGAACGGTCCAGCCAGAATGACAAGCCTGGACATTACCAGCAGCAGTGAGATTTATTGCAGAATGGCCAGCCGCTCACCCTTACCACCGGGGCATACATGTGAATTAGTCTTAGGGGAGCATTTCTATACATAACTCTCACTATTGGGAGGTGACTGCCCAGCATCAACTTAACCTCCAGAAGTTGTGAAGTTGCCTCCTCTCAGCAGAATACCCTAGGTGAAGGAATGGCAATTGTTTTCCCCCTGGCCTGGTCAAAGGTCTGTGGGACCATAAATTGGCCATTTCCTGTAGTGGCTGAGGCAGGTTATCCCATACTTTAGCAGAAGCAGAACATCTGCTTTGACATTGGCCCAGGTAAATAAAATGGAAACACATCACGTAGTAGCTTTAATGCTATGAATGTTAATACTGGCAATTTTAACAGCCATTTTAAGAGTTTACAGAATTAGACAATGTCCATTCACCCACGGTCTTGTTACTGTATCCTTGTGGTGTCACTGAAATGTTGGATACTCTCTGCACTGAGGTAGCCATTCTGTTTTTCCCTGGAATATTTCCCTGCTTTGGAAACGGTGTGGTAGGCTCGGTGTGCTGTTCCTAGTGGTGAGGCAGTGGTGCCCCTGAAGCACAACTCCCGGAAGGGCGTGTACGGGGTAAGCTTGCCCTTCTCGGAAGTGTGGTCCCAGCATGGCTATGCGTTTTGGAATGACTAATGTTTAAATGTTTTGTTTTATTTCTTTATTTTCCTACTTAATAACAGTAAGGTCTGTAATGGTGAACGCTTAGCTTTCTTTCTTTCTATGCTAGACTAAGAATGACTTTAACTTTTAAGGCTGAGCTTTATATCTGTCTGCCTTGTTCTTAAGATTTTGCACCTAGGCACTTGAACCTAAGATGACACCATGTCTAACAACACTGTACAATTTTTTGCTGCACTCTTGTTGTTAAGTACGCACGACAATAAAGTCTAAATCTAAATATAAAACCCTTGATCCCCCCCCACCCCCCCACCCCCCCCCGCTCCCAGTAGTCAAGAACCCACCTATCTTTGTCTTAAGTATGCTCAATGACCTGGCCTCCACAGAGTTCTGCAACAATGAGTTCCACAGATTCACCACTCTCTGGGTGAAGAAATTCTTCTTCAACTAAGCTCTGAAGGGTCATCCCTTCACTCTAATGCTTTGCCCTTGGATTGTAGTCTTTTCTATTAGGGGAAACATCTTGTCCACATCTACTCTGTCCAGGCCTCTCGGTAATTTAGAAGTTTCAATCCCATCCCACTTCATTCTCCTCAAGTCAAAATACAGACCCAGAGTCCTCAAATGACAAGCCCTTCATTACCATGCCCATTTTTATGAACATCCATTGATCCCTGTCTAATGCTAGCATTTCCTTCGTTAGCTATGAGGCGCAAAACAGCTTACATTACTTCAAATGCAATCTCGTAAAAGCTGTATATAGCTTCAGCATCTTTGCTGTTGTATTTGAGCCCAATGAATGCTAAGATTACATTTGCCTTCCTAACTTACACATGAATCCAAATGTTAACCTCCGAGCATGCTGAACTTGGAGTCCTCGTACCCTTTGAGCTTTCGATTTCTGAAGCTTTTCCCCACATGCAGAATAGCCAAGCGTCTGTTTTTTTTCCCCCATTGAAGTGCACAACCTTATGCTTTCCGACATATCTGCGATATGCAGTGGAATTTCTTCAGCTGTCCCATTATCCGTGTTAATCTATTGGATAGGTCTTACTGACTGTTTCTATTCCTAATCTCTTAATTGTCCAAGCTCAGATTTTCCTCCTTATTCTATTTTCCTCAATTAACCGGTATCAATGTGTTTCACCCTCCAGCCACTGTTTTAAAGTCGGTTTCTTGTAGGAATAAGTGGCAATGCCTTGCAGATTTTAAAATTATTCCCTCACACGACTGGCCGTGTTAACTATTTCATGCCATCCTGTTTGTCAGATAGATGAGTATGATTGAGACCTGTATTTCAGTGCGATATTTGCCCTCCTTTGAACTAGTCTTTTTTTCCCTGATTTCTAACATATTTTTGTCCGCTATGCCATGAAATCTTGACTCATGTCATTCCTGTTAAAGCAACCCATGACTGAAGTGGCCCTCAGTTGATACAAATGACTGTAGGAGATTTTTAGCTGAAACAAAGGAACCACATTAGCTATCCTCAAGTCATCTAGCACTTTTAGAGATCTCCTCCCTTGCCTCTCCTAGCAGCATGGGATACATCTGAACAGGCTGTGTCTTAACGACCTTTGAAACATTTAATACCTCCTCCTTATTGAGTAACATGTTCTAGAATCTCACCATCTAAACTAAAATCCCCAGCAATGTGTCTTTCTCCTCTCTGAATACAGATGAACAACATATAATTAAATCAAAACCTTCCCCATGTCCTTTGGTTTTCATGCACTGATTGTAACTCTTGGCATCTTAGACCCCATTGTTTCGTTGATAATCCACGCTCTTAATATACTTAGAAAATGCCTTGAGGTTTTCCTTAATCCTGTCTGACACAGATAATCTGTGTCTCTTCTTTACTCTCCCCCTTCCTTTTTAAGCAACTCTGTGCACTCCCTATACTCCTGAAGGGCCTGTCCTTTTATTATAACGCTCTACAGCCGATATATGCTTCCCGCCACTGTTTCATCAGACTGTCTTTCTGAAAATCCTTTGGTATTCAGGGTCCTCTGGGTTTGCTGCTCTTGCCCTTAACTGTTAGAAGAACACACTGGTCCTGAACTCTCTACTCTGCTACTTTTAAAAGACTCCCAATTTCCAAACGTATAGTTGGCTGCAAGAAGCTGCTCCCAGTCAGTATTTGCCAGATCCTTTCTAACTGTGTTGAACTTGTACCTCCTCCTCTGCTTCCCTCTGACCAACCATCACCTGCCACCACCCCCCCCGCACCACCAAGTTTAGACACTTTGCTTTTGCACTATCTATGTTTACTTTGAAACTTAAGAGTTCAGTTCACTATCCCCATAAAGCTCAACCAATGACACCTGAAGAATTTGACTGGCTTAATTTCCCAGGACTTGTTGAACTGTCCCATCTCCAGTGCAACTATCTAGCTAGTGGTACTGTTGGATGTGCTTTAAAAATTGCACCCCATCTGATCCTTTAACATTAAGGCTTTCCCAATTCATGTTTGTAAGGTTAGAATCCCCTAAGACAATAACTCTGAGTCCCTCAAATATTTTGGTGATTTGCCTACATCTCTGCTCCTCTGTCTCCCTCTAACTGTTGGGAGACCTGTAGTAGAAGCCCAGCAAAGTAATCATGCCTTTTCTATTTCTAAGTTCTACCCAGATGGTCTCATTCCCCTCTCTGATGAAGGGTCTAGGCCCGAAACATCAGCTTCTGTGCTCCTGAGATGCTGCTTGGCCTGCTGTGTTCATCCAGCTTCACACTTTGTTATCTTGGATTCTCCAGCATCTGCAGTTCCCATTGTCTCTGGCCTCATTCAAAGAGCCTTCTGAGACATCTTCCCGCTTTACTGCAGTGATAGGCTTCTTTATCAATAATGTAATCCCCTCAAATCTGTTACTTCCATTCCCCCCTCCATCCCATAACGCCTGAAACTTCTATAGCCTGGAATGTTGAGCTGCTGGACATGTCCTTTATTCAGCCGTGCCTCAGTGATTGCAACAATGCCATATTCCGAAGTGCTGACCAATTCTGTAAGTTCGACTGATTCACCAGAAAGCTTATTGCATTCAAATAGAAAGGAGGTCCAGAATACAAAATTGTATGTGCTTTTGTCATACTCCTGTCTTCTCTTTCTCTAGGGCTGTCCTAGTATTCCCTTGAAATCTGACTGAACCTTATTCACTATGTGATTGTATAATTTTCTAAGCGTTTGGATGATGAGTGCCTTGTTCACATTTGAACAGAAGCTCTATCCGGGCTACAAAAGTGTGTGAGCACAATCACAACACTGACAGTGCCTCCAGGGTGAGCAATGGAATGGTCTTTTCGGCAGAGGAAAGATTGCCAAGACTAGCTTTGGCAGGTTCTTTACATTGGCAGTTCAGCAAGAGCAGGAATCTGAAGAATTGGACATATTCCTCTAATGAATCCAGCAGCAAAAAGTCAGTCTGAGTTTGACAGGGGAGAAAGATTGGGAACGGTCACTTCCTCATTAAATAATCCAAACCTGTGATGACTGCCGACCCATGTAATCCTTGCCCTCTAACTCAGTGGTGAGAGTGTGAGTCAGGGGGCAGCCGGGAAGGTGAGGTTTCCTGATAACAAACTTGCCTAATAAAAGAGCAGAGTGAAGGCTGAGCAGGAGTAACTGTAGACACCAGAGACTGCAGGGTAAGTGGACTAATATATTAGGGCAGTGGCTAAACCTGAAACACTACATGTGTAATGTCTCCCACCCATCCTCCTCCTCTAACAAAAAAAAATAAGATTCTGTGGAGGGTAGGTAAGGTAATCTTTATTTTTTTTTAATCTCTGGCAATCTGTAATGGAGGGGATGAAAGCTAAGGCACTTGCATGCTCCTCTTGTAGGATGTGGGAGGTAATGGTCCCTACTAGTGTTCCTTCTGATTTCACCTGTGAGAAGTGCGCCCGACTCCAGCTTCTCACAGACCATGTTAGGGAACTGGAACTGGAGCTGGATGAATTATGGATTCATGAATTATGAATTTGGGAGGCTGAGAGGGTGATAGATAAGAGTTATAGGGAAGGTGGCACACCCAAGTTATAGGAGAAAGGTAGCTGGGAGATCTTTGAGAGGGAAAGGATGCAGATAGTGCAGGGATCCCGTGTGGCCATTCCCCTCAATAATAAAGTATACCATTTTGGATATTGTTGACAGCGGGTGCACGGGGAATGACCTACCAAGGGAAAGCCATAGCGGCCAGGTCTCTGCGCTGAGTCTGGCTCTGTGGCTCAAAGGGAATGGGGGAGAATAGGAGAGCGATTGTAGTAGGTGATTCAATGGTTGGGAAACAGACAGAAGATTCTGTGGTCCTGAGTGAGACCCTTGGATGGTACGTTGCCTCTGGGTGCCAGGGTCAGAGATATCTCAGTTCGAGTCACGAGGATTCTTAAGAGGGAGGGTGAGCAGCTAGAAGTTGTGGTACACTCTCTGGTCACAAAGACATAACTAGGAAAAGGGATGAGAAATTGAAAAGTAGATATAGGCAGCACGAGAAAAGTAGTAATCTCAGGATTACTATCAGTACCACAGGCTAGTGAGGCTAGGAATAGAGGGCAAGTGCAGCTGAACATGTGGCTACAGAGCTGGTGTAGGAGGGAGGGCTTCAGATGTGTGGATCTTTGGGATACATTCTGGGAAGGTGGGAACTGTACAAGAATGACGGGTTACACCTGAACTGGAGGGGCACCAATATCCTGGGCACAAGGTCTGCTGGAGCTCTTCAGGAGGGTGTAAAACAGTTTGGTAGGAGGATGGGAACCGGAGCTATGGATCAGAGGATGTGATAGCTGGTGTACAGGCAGATGCAGCATGCAGAGAGTCTGCGAGGAAGGATAGGCAGTTGATAGGGAAAAATTTCAGTCAGTATGACATGTTGAAGTATGTCTATTTTAATGCAAGAAGTGTCAGAAATAACGGTGACGAACTTAGAGCATGGATTAGTATTTGGACCTACAATGTTGTGACCATTACAGAGACTTGGATAACACAGGGGCGGGGAATGGTTGTTGGATTTTCTGGGGTTTAGAAGTTTCAAAATGAATAGGCAGGTAAAAGAGGTGGGGGAGTGGCATTGCTGTTCAGGGATGGTATTACAGCTACAGAAAGTGAGGTCGTCGAGAATGGTTTGTCGACTGAGTCACTATGGGTGGAAGTCGGAAACAGGAAAGGAACAGAAACTTTATTGGGAGTTTTCTATAGACCTCCCCAATAACAACAGAGACACTGAAGGACAGATTGGGAGGTGGATTTTGGAAAGGTGCAGAAGAAATAGGGTTGTTGTCATGTGTGCCTTTAACTTCCCTAATACAAATTGGAACCTCCTCAGTGCAAATCGTTTGGATGGAGCAGATTGTGCCAGGTGTGCCCAGGGAGGATTTCTGTTGTAATATGGAGATAGGCCTAGAGGGGAGGCCATATTAATTTTGGTGCTTGGCAATGAGCCAGTCCAGGAGCCAGATCTCTTGGTGGGCGAGTATTTCAATGATAATGATCACAACTCCCTGATCTTTACTATACTCATGGCGAGGGATAGGAGTAGATGATATGGGAAAGTATTTAATTGGGCAAGGGGAAATAATAATGCTGTTAGGCAAGAACTTCAGAGTAAAAATTGGGAACATAATGTTCTCAGAGAAGTGCAGAGGCTGTTGAGGGCACACTTGCTATGAGTGTTGGATAGGTTTGCCTCACTAATATATAGAATCCCTACAGTAAGGAAACTGGCCCTTTGGCCCAACAAGTCCGCACCGAACCTCAGAGCATGCCACCTCGATCCATCCCTCTTTAACCCACCTAATTACACCTCCCTGAACACTATGGGCAATTCAGCATGGCCAGTCCATCTACCCTACACATCTTTGGACTGTGGGAGGAAACCAGAGCACCTGGAGGAAACCCACGCAGACACGGGGAGAATGTACACACTCCACACAGACCTGAGGCTGGAATTGAACCCGGTCCCCTGGCGCTGTGAGGCAGCAGTGCTGATCCCTGTGCCACCGTGTCACCACTGAGGCAAGGAAGGGATGGTAAGGTGAAGGAACCTTGGGTGCCATGACATGTGGAACATTGAGTCAGGAGGAAGGAGGAAGCTGACTTAAGGTTCAGGAAGCAAGCATTGGACAGAGCTCCAAAAGGCTGCAAGATAGACAGGAAGGAACTGAAGAACGGCCTTAGGAGAGCTAGAAGGGGGTATGAAAAAGCCTTGGAGGATTAAGGAAAACCCAAAGGCATTCTCTCCTTATGTGAGGAACAGGAGGATGGCTAGAGTGAGGGGAGAGCCAAACAGGGATAGCAGAGGGAAATTGTGTGTGGAGTCAGAGGAGTTAGGGGAGGTCCACAATTAATACCTTGCCTTAGTATTCATCAGTGAGAGGGACCTTGACATTTGTGAGGACAGCATGAAACAGGCTGCTATGCTCAAATGTTGATGTTAGGCAGTAGGTTGTCCTAGAAATTTTGAAAACATGAGGATAGTTAAGTCCCCTGGGCCAGATGGTATATACACAGGATTTATACGGGAATCAAGGGAAGTCCTTGTTGCCCCCTTGGCAATGATTTTTGCATCCTTGCTGCCCATTTGATTAGTAACAGATGATTGGAGTGTGGCAAACGTTACTCGCTTGTTCAAGAAAGGCAATGGGAAAATTATAGGAATTATGAACCAATCAGCCTTACTTTTGTGGTGAGAAAATTATTGGAGAGGATGCTGAGAGAACGTATTTATGATTATTTGGAAAAGCATGGTTTGATTAGAAATAGTCAGCATGACTTTGTGAGGGGCAGGTCATGCCTCACAAGCCTTTTTGAATTCTTTGATGTGCAAAGCTCATCGATGAAGGTTGAGCAGTGGATGTGCTGTACATGGACTTTAGCAAGACATTTGATAAGCCTCCCCACAGTAGGCTCATTCAGAAAGTAAGGAGGCATGGGAGTCATTGAAATGTGGCTGTCTGGATACAGAATTGGCTGTCCAACAGGGGACAGAGGGTGGGAGTTGATGGAAATTATTCAGCCTGGAGATCGATGACCAGTGGTGTTCCACAGGGATCTGTTCTGGGACTTCTGCTCTTTGTGATCTTTATAAATGACTTGGATGAGGAAGTGGAAGGGTGAGTTAATAAGTTTGGTATAGTTGGAGGCAGTATGGAGAACTGTTGTAGGTTGCAGCAGGACATTGACAGGATGCAGAGCTGGGCCAAGAAGTGGCAGATAGAATTCAACATGGAAAAGTGTGAAGTAATGCATTTTGGAATATCAAATTTGAATGCAGAACACAGAGTTAATGGCAGGATTCTTGGCAGTGTGGAGGAACAGAGGGATCTTTGGGTCCACATCCATAGCTCTCTCAAAGTTGCCACCCAAGTTGATAGGGTTGTTAAGTAGGCTTATCGTATGTTGGCGTTCATTTGCAGGGGAATTGAGTGTAAGAGTCTCGAGGTTATGCTGCAGCTCTCTAAAACCCTGGTTAGACCACACTTGGATTATTGTGTTCAGTTCTGGTCACCTTATGAAAGGAAGAATATGGAAGGTTTAGAGAGGGTGCAGAGGAGATTTACCAGCATGCTGCCAGTACTCGAGGGCCGGTCTTATGAAGAATGGTTGAGGGAGCTAGGGTTTTCTTCATTGGAGTGAAGAAGGATGGGAGGTGCCTTGACAGAGGTGTACAAAATGATGAGAGGCGTAGGTAGAGTGGATACCCAGAGAGTTTTTCCGAGGGCGAAAATAACAATTATGAAGGGGCATAGTTTTAAGGTGATTGGAGGAAGTTATAGTGGAGATGTCAGAGATAGGTTCTTTGTGCAAAGAGTCATGGGTGCATGGAATGTGCTGCCGGCAGTGGTCGTGAAGTAAGATATTGAGGTTCACAAGGGAGAAGTATTAGAAATCCTACAGAGTGTGAAGATAGATAAGTCTACTGGAATTTATCCTAGGATCCTCTGGGAAGCCAGGGAGGAGATTGCTGAGCCTTTGGCATTGATCTTTAACTCATCATTGTCTACAGGAATAGTGCCAGATGACTGGAGGATAGCAAATGTAGTTCCCCTGTTCAAGAAGGAGAGTAGAGACAACCCTGGTAATTATAGACCAGTGAGCCTTACTTCAGTTGTTGGTAAAGTGTTGGAAAAGGTTATAAGGGATAGGATTGAAAATCATCTAGAAAAGAATAATTTGATTAGGGATAGTCAGCATGGCTTTGTGAAGGGTAGGTCGTGTGTCACAAACCTTTTATTGAGTTCTTTGAGAAGGTGACCAAACAGGTAGATGAGAGTAAACTGGTTGATGTGGTGTATATGGATTTCAGCAAGGTGTCCGGTAAGGTTCCCCACAGTAGCCTATTGTACAAAATGCGGAGGAACGGGATTGTGGGAGATATAGCAGTTTGGATCAGAAATTGGCTTGCTGAAAGAAGACAGAGGGTGGTGGTTGATGGGAAATGTTCATCCTGTAGACCAGTTACTAGTGGTGTACCGCAAGGGTCGGTGTTGGGTCCACTGCTGTTTGTCATTTTTATAAATCACCTGGATGAGGGCATAGAAGGATGGGTTAGTAAATTTGCAGACGACACCAAGGTCAGTGGAGTTGTGGATAGTGAAGAAGGAAGTTGTAGGTTACAGAGAGACCTAGATAAGCCGCAGAGCTGGGCTGAAAGGTGGCAAATGGAGTTTAATGCAGACAAGTGTGAGGTGATGCACTTTGGTAGGAGTAACTGGAATGCAAAGTACTGGGCTAATGTTAAGATTCTTGGTAGTGTAGATGAGCAGAGAGATCTCGGTGTCCATGTACACAGATCCTTGAAAGTTGCCACCCAGGTTGACAGGGTTGTTAAGAAGGTATGCAGTGCTTTAGCTTTTATTAATAGAGGGATCGAGTTCTGGAACGAAGAGGTTATGCTGCAGCTGTACAAAACTCTGGTGCGGCTGCACTTGGAGTATTGCGTACAGTTCTGGTCACCGCAGGATAAGAAGAATGTGGAAGCTGTGGAAAGGGTGCAAAGGAGATTTACTAGGATGTTGCCTGGTATGGAGGGAAGGTCTTACAAGGAAAGGCTGAGGGACTTGAGGCTGTTTTCGTTAGAGAGAAGAAGGTTGAGAGATGACTTAATTGAGACATATAAAATAATCAGAGGGTTAGATAGGGTGGATAGGAAGAGCCTTTTTCCTTGGATGGTGATGGCGAGCACAAGGGGGCGTAGCTTTATATTGAGGGGTGAAAGATATAGGACAGATGTCAGAGGTGGTTTCTTTCCTCAGAGTAGTAAGGGAATGGAATGCTTTGCCTGCAACGGTAGTAGATTCGCCAACTTTAGGTACATTTAAGTCATTATTGGATAAGCATATGGATGTATGTGGAATAGTGTAGGTTAGATGGGCTTGAGATCGGTATGACAGGTCGGCACAACATCGAGGGCCGAAGGGCCTGTACTGTGCTGTAATGTTCTATGTTCTAAACACACAAGTATGTTTCCACACGTTCACAATATTTCATTAATTCTTCCACCAGTGCCATACTGTCTGACTGTTGGAATGTCAGGTTTCTTTTCTTTCATCAGTGTTGATTTTCAGCCTGTACCTTATCTTGTCTTGAGCCATTGCGATCAGCAATAATCGTAAAACTGACTATTTGCCAGAGACAGGCAGAAGAAAAAAAAGGAGAAACACAGAGGCTGAAATGTGTTTGTTGTCAGGACTGTGGGAACTCAGAACTTTTGCAATATTGTAATTGCAAAGGAGAAACCACTTTTCAACCTACGATGTGTACGATTTTCAAACTGATGTGCTGATACTATCTTACACCAGGCAACAAGGGAGCACGAGGCATATAGTTCTGTTCTGATGAAGGGTCACCGGATCTGAAATGTTACCCCTGACTTCTCTCAAGAGATGCTTTAAGGCCTGATGAGTTTTTTTTTCAGCCAATTTACTACTTTTGTTTCTGCCTACTGTTTGATTTAAAATTTGGCAGTTGTGTTCTGATGCAGATAGTAGGATGTGTTGTTCGTAAAGTACAAAATAGAAGGTAACACACACAATTTCAATTTATTGATTGTGCTTTGCACACAGATTACAATCAGAGTGAATACCATATGTAATATTGAGAATCAAGTTTGGGTGGCATGATGGCTCTGTGGATAGCGCTAGCATAAGGGGCACCGATTCAATTGTAACCTTAGGAGACTGCGCATATTCCACACAGACATTCTGTGTGGGTTTGCTCCGGTCTCTTACCACAATCCAAAGATGTGAGGGTTAGGTAAGTTAGCCATGCTAAATTGCCGGTAGTGTCCATGGCTGTTTAGGTTAGGTTGGTTAGACATGGGGAAATATGCAGGGGTAGGGGAATGAGTCGGAGTGTGGTGCTCTTCAGAGGGGTAGTGTGGACTTGTTGGACTGACCGGCCTGTTTCAGCATTGTTGGATTCGATGATGATGAGGTTAGCCATTTAGTAAATTGTTTACAACTTCATTATCAATAATGAAATTTCTTAAAAGGAATGGATACATTTGCATCTGAGGTTTATTTCATAACTCATGTTGGGTGATGTTTTACACTCTGTACTGAATCAACTCTCCACTTGCTCCTGATTTCTGTCGCCTTCAGACCAATGAAATTACACGTTCATGTACCATGCAGAATATGATTTCCAATGTTAAGTATATTTAAGCGTTTTATATATTCTGGTGTGTTCAGGCTTTGGCTCGGGCACCATGACTTAACGTTTGGGAGATGTGTGTGCTCTGAACGTTTCTGGAAATGAGAATATGATTATTTACTTTACCTTAAAACAGGAAAGAAAATTAATTGCAATTTCATGCATTGTAATAACCAATTCATTATCAATCAAGGAATGTTTCAATAAAATGTTCACACATTCCCAGATGGACCAGATTTACAAATGTAAAAGAACGGCCCGCCTCTTCCTGACACTAGAACGCATTTATTTCTGCATTTTCCATCTGCTCTTCTAAAAGGTCAAATTGTGAAGTTGTTAATGTAAAATGGCAGACAGCAGGTTCATTCAATGGGAAGCTCATATTGGTGTTACACAAAGGAGAAGATTCCGAAACTAGCTGCATGTCAGGAATTAAAGGGAGTGAGGAAGTCAAGAAAATAAAGCAAAAATAAAATATTCAGGAATCTGTTACTCAAGAGTTTGAGAAATCTGCTCGTTTTCAGTTTGGGGTCCTGTGTGGTCTGTCTCTGGGTCTTTAAAGAAATGGATAGTGATATTCCTCAAAAATTGATTCCATTAGATTTGGGAATTGGAAACTTTGGATTTTGCAGCAGAAAGTGACAAGCTGTGAATCTTAATATCTGTGAGGGAGAACATGTTAGAAACTGACTTCAAAGACGTTATCTTATGACAGAAAGCGTAGAGGTAACGGTGCAGAGTCAACACTATTTTGTAAAAGAGAAATTTTATTCAACCAATTCATTGGAATTATATGAGGAAGTCATGTGATGTACTTAGATATGTGCAAGGTATTTAATTGCATATCCATGAAATTTTTAGCAGAAAATAAAAGATCAGGGCGTAAGAGTAACATTGGTATGGTTGGAAAATTTGCCTATTAAGCAGACAATAATTATAAGTGGGTCATTTACTCATAGCAAGGTAAAATTGGAGGTTAGCCACTGATATTGAAGCTTGGAGCTCAATAGTTTACAATTTATCTGTGTGATTTGGAGGAAAGTACTGAACCTGCTTTTGCTAATGACACCAAAACATGGAGGAATGTAACTGGGGAAAAGGAGATAAGAATGGTACATAAATAACTTAACCAGCCACCAGATATGAAGAAATAAAACAAAGTATGGGAAAATGTAAAGCTGTTGCTTTGGGAAGGGAAAATGTAAAGTTGTTGCTTTGGGAAGGGAGAATAGAAAAAATATACAGTAATATACTTGGACAGTGAGAGATTTTGTTTCTGAGTTGCAGAAAGTAATGACTAATACAGTGCATGCATTTAAAAGGCTTAGATTTGCAAAAAAAAACAAGTGATTATGCAAGCTTTTGTAATTTCATTCTTTTCTGTGATATAAATTCTGCTCCTTTAATTTTTAAGCTATTAATTCTCCTTTTATCAATTTATTTATCCCACAGTCAACCTACACCTTTTCACCATATACATATTTTCCTGTATATGGATGTTTTCATGAATTTATCAGTACCTCCATAAGCATTATGGATAATGCACTCAGGTTAGACAATCATCTATTGGTTTAATCACAAGTATATTAATCCGGCAACTTTTTTTTTTCCCCTGGTAATCCGAGTTTGAATCCTGGCATGGCAGACAGTGGAAATTAAATTAAACAAACAATAATATGGAAATATGAGTCTAATGATGATCATAACGCCATTTCTGATTGACAGAGGAGAAGCTCATCTGCTTCACCGATGCCTTTTATGGAAGGAAGTCTGCTGTCCTTACCTCATCTGGTCTACCTGTTACTCCAGACCAACTGCATTGTAGTTGACGCTTAACTGGGCAATTAGGGATGGGAGATAAATGCTGGCTCAACCTGTGATGCCCACTTCCTATATATGGATAATTAAAAGAAACTTTCCGAGAGCAATAGGTCATGGATCCAACCAGGGAACAAGCTATCTTGGCAAGTAAAAACGACCTCCGAAGAAAAGATCCTCAAGAAGTGATCATATCATGACCCAATTTAATATTCACTTTGACAGTGAGAAGCTTGGTGTGGAAACATTGGTGTTTAACTTACATAAAGGTAATAGCAACGAAATAAGGATAAGTGTCGGCTAGAGTGAAGTGGGTGGATACATTGGCAGGAATAAAATATGAAGCAACCAATGGCGGACATTTTAAGGAGGTGATTCATGATTCTCTACAAAAATGCAACTCTATAAGGAGGAAAGATTCTAAGAGAGAGATGAACAAACAGTGGTGAACTAAGGAAATTAAAGAGTGTATTAAGCTGAGAGGAAAAGCATATAAGAAAGCAAAAGTTGGTAATCGTCCCAAATACTGGAATAAGTTCAAATAAGCCATCAAAGGAGGACAAAAGAAAGGCTGAACAGAAAGAAAATAAGTTATGCGTGCAAGCTAGTGTGGAAAATAAAAACTGACACTAAGAGCTAGAATCCTAAAAGATGCAGCTATGAAGATAGCAGAGGCATTGATTGTAATTTTCCAAAAATACTTTGACTCTTGAAGTAACAGATGATTACAATAGAGCTAATGGGAACTGCAGATGCTGGAGAATCCAAGATAACGCAGATGATTACAATAGATTAAGTTGTGTGCAAAAGAAGTTGGCAAATGGAGTATACTATGGGAAAATGTGATTTTTGAAGGGATATTGAAACAACAGAATGTTATTTGAATAAAGAAAAAAAATGTAGAAAGCTGCAACATAAGGGGACTTGGGGGTAATTGTACATGAAACATAGAAAGGTAGCGCGGTGCAGCAAATAATCAGGATGTTGGCCTTTGTTTTAAGAGGATTAGAGTATAAGAGTAGGGAAGTTTTACTGCAACTTTACAAGGTAGTGGTAATGTGACACCTCTATTCAAAAAGGGACAGATACAAAAAAGTGGGTAACTCTAGACTGGTTAGAAAAAAATATCTATTGTTTGAAAAACACTGAAATCAATTATTTAGGAAGTAAGGGCAGAATATTTGAAGAATCATGATCTGCTCAAGCAGAGTCAGTACGGCTTCAAGGAAGGGAAATCCTGGCTAACTAATTTATTGGAATTTTTTGAGGAAATCTCAACCAGAGTAGACAAAGGGGATCTGAGACAGATAGTGTTGTATTTGACTTCCAGAAGGCATTTAGCAGGGTATGTCCCAAAAGGTTAAGTTATCGGATACGGCCCACTGTGTTGGATGGAGTATGTTGATGTGGATAGAGAAATTGGCAGCAAACAACAAATGGTGACGAGGGGTTCTTTTTCAGTTTGGCATCCTGTAGGGTTTCAGAGGGACCACTGCTGGGACTGCAATAATCTACAATATATATTAATAATTTGGAGTATGGAAGTGAATGTACCGCTGTCAAATTTTCAGATGAAATAAAAAAGAACTAGCTGGAAGGTCAGGATGTGAATGGAGTGCAAACAGTTTAGAGAGATAGTAATGGATGAAGTTGTGGGCAAAAATTGGCAAATGGAGAAGACTGGGAGAAAACGTGATTTTTCTTTGAAGGGAGAATGAAATAACAAAGTTATTTGAATAAAAAAAATGTAGAAAGCTGCTGCTCAAGGGGACTTGGGGTAATCGTACGTGAAATATAGAAAGCTAACACACAAGGTGCAGCAAATAATCAGGAATGTTGGCCTTTATTTTAAAAGGGTTAGAGTATGAGTAGGGAAGTTTTACTGCAACTTTACAAGGTAGTGGTAAGACCACATACAGAGCCCTTTGAGCAGTTTTGTTCCCCTTACCGAAAGAAGGATATTATATTGTTGTAAGCAGCACATAGGAGGTTCAGTGGGATGATTCCTGGTATGGAGGCATTGTCTTATGAGCACAGATTTAACAAGTTGTGAATTGACTCACTGGAGTTTTGATGACTGAGTGTGATCTCATTGAAACATGTCAGATATTTAAAGTACTTGACAGAGCAAGTGCTGAGAAGATGTTTTCCTCAAAGGAGAATCTAGAATCAGGGATCCTAGTCTCAGAATAAAGGAGTACCAATTTAAGAATTAAGTGAGGAGGAATTTCCCTGTCAGAGGGTTGTCAGTCTTTGGAACTCCTTTTCACAGTGAGTTGTGGGGCACAGTCTTTCGCTATATTTAAGATTGAAGTAGATTCTTGATCAATTAGGAAATCAAGGCTGATTGGGAAGTTGCAAGAAAATGAATTTCATGAGTACTGGATCTGCGGTGAACCCTTTGAATGGTGGATTAGTCCTATTCTTACTTTATATTTTCTGATGGTGTATGGTTATCTACTTGCACTCTCTCAATCTTGTTTGGAATATATTAGATACAAAAGAACAATCAACTGGAATGTTCCTTTTCTTAATTAATTACTTTTGAGAGAACATCATTTTAAAAGGATGTGAAACATGACTGCACTATACATCATACAACATTTTCATTTGTCTGGGGGCTTTTAATATTGATGCTTGTAACCTATCAAGTAATACATGATTCCAATGTAAGATGAATGAGATCAAAACCAAGGACTTCACATATTTGAAGATTGACACGGTGTATATACCAGCAAGATCATACCATGCTTGAGTAGATCATTCCGTATTTTACTCAGTGTGGGCGCCTCAGCACTCAGCTTCAAACATGTTTCCCACATTTTCCTCATTGCTTCAATTCCATTCACTGTTACTTTATCAAGAATCAACTGGAAAACGTCGCTCTTGCTCATTTCATGTATCAGCTTCCTCATGTGCTAGGAACACAGTGCAAGATGAGTTAAAACCAATATCAAGAGATGCGGTACCAAAAAGAAAACAAACAAACAGCTGTGGACGCTGGAAATATGAAATAAAAACAGAAATAGCTAGTGAAATTCTACAGGTTTGGTTGCATCTATGGAGAGAAATCAGAATCCGCATTTTGGATCCAGTGACTCTTTTTTTCAGAAGGGTTATGAAGAAGTGAGTTCTGGGAAGATTTGTAGCTCAGGTTGAGTTTCTGGATGTGAGTTTGCTCGCTGAGCTGGAAGGTTAGTATTCAGATGTTTCGTCACCATTCTAGGTAACATCATCAGTGAGCCTCTGGTGAAGTGCTGGTGTTATGTTCCGCTTTCCATTTATCTGAATTCTCGTGCGTGTCTCTGTTTGGCTTGTCCTACGATGGATGTGTTGTCCCAATCAAAGTGGTGTCCTTCCTCATCTGTATGTAAGGATACTAGTGATAGTGGGTCACGTCTTTTTGTGGCTAGTTGATGTTCATGTATCCTGGTGGCTAGCTTTCTGCCTGTTTGTCCAACGTAGTGTTTGTCACAGCTCTCGCAAGGTATTTTGTAGATGACATTTGTTTTGCTTGTTGTCTGCATAGGGTCTTTTAAGTTCATAAGCTGCTATTTTAGTGTATTGGTGGGTTTGTGGGCTACCGTGATACCAAGTAGTCTGGCGGTCATTTCGGAAATGTTTTTGATGTAGGGGAGAGTGGTTATGGTTTCTGGGCCCGTTTTGTCTGTTTGTTTGGGTTTGTTGCTGAGGAATCGGCGGACTGTGTTCATAGGGTACCCATTCTTTTTGAATATGCTGTATAGGTACCTAAGACCTCTTGGTATCACGGTAGCCCACAAACCCACCAACACACTAAAATAGCAGCTCATGAACTTAAAATACCCTATGCAGACGACAAGCAAAATGAATGTCATCTACAAAATACCTTGCAAGAGCTGTGACAAACACTGTTTGACAAACAGGCAGAAAGCTAGCCACCAGGATACATGAACATCAACTAGCCACAAAAAGACATGACCCACAATCACTAGTATCCTTACATACAGATGAGGAAGGACAACACATCCATCGTAGGACAAGCCAAACAGAGACACGCACGAGAATTCCTAGAAGCATGGCATTCCAACCGGAACTCCATCAACAAACACATTGGCTCCAAATCAATCTACCATTCTCTGAGAAAAGAACAGGAAATGACATCACCAACGCAGGAAATGACATTTCCAACCCAAGGAAACCTGACCAGATAAATAGAAAGCGGGACATAACACCAGCACTTCACCGGAGGCTCACTGATGAAGTTACCTAGAATGGTGATGAAATGTCTGAAAACTAACCTTCCAGTTCAGCAAGCAAACTCACATCCAGTTATGAAGAAGGCTCACTCGATCTGAAATTGTAACTCTCTTTCTCTCCACAGATGCTGTGAGAACTGCTGATTTTCTCGGGCTGTTTTCTGTTTTTCTTCCAAAAAAAAAGCGAAATAAGACAAGCTTGCCCCTCATTGCCACATTTTGTCCAAATAAACTGCAATAAAACAGTAGACACATTTTGCAATGCTGCCGTTGGCAGTTTGCCACTTTTGCTAATGCTATACATGCCATTTAAATAATTTTAACAAATCAGGATTTTGCTTCATTTTCATTGTCCATTTTAGATTTTCAGCAATGGGGTGATTCCTTGTTTTATCTCTGGAGATGTAAGTTCCAAATTTGAATGTCATATTGAAGGATTGATCTCCTAGCAGTCCATAGTATATAATTTTTTTCAGCCTGGCACAGAATGATATAGCACAGATGAAATCTAATATGTCAAGTGATGTCTTACAATTCAGTAATATTGGAATAGAAGACAGACAGGTTGTTAAAGAGGCCAGTATCTGCTATTGCTCTGAAAATAAAGCTTACAACATGTTAACAGGCATCGTCTCTCCTACTCCATTGTATTCATCCATAAATATTGGCTTTCCATCCATCAACAAATAAATTTTTAAATTCAGTATTTGAGCTCAAGCCCCTCTGTGGTTTTTACATACTATCACTGCATTGTGATTAATTATGACAATATGTTCCTGAACTATCGTAAATATCTGAACAGGTTATACATTATCTTTCTTTCAACCTGGCAGCAGTAGTAGTACCTGGTGAATAGTCGCTAGGTTTTATGAGACTCAATCCAAATGTATGCGCCTTTTGAATAATTTCTCCTCCATAACTGAAAGCTTGAAGCTAGTAACTTTGATAAAGAGTCATTCACCTATCACCTTGCTAAAAATTCTCTGTATAAGCATCCATTTTTTTCTTGCTCCGTGTTGTGCTGTGATTTGATATGTTAATTAACATACAATGCAACTTTGTTCACTAAGTTTCAGTGGACTTGAAATCCAGGCACAAAATGACAACCACAGATTGAATCTGAAAATGTTTCTGGTTTCAGATCAAAATCATTAATTCAAACAATGCCAAGAATTCAACTAACCTCGCTTTCCTTGTCAGAAATTAATTGTTTACTAAGTAAAGCCACCACGAGTTGTGGTCCAAATTCCTCGACTGCATCTTCCAGACTGTTTCTATAGTATTTTGTGATAACTTGGAAATCATTCTCTGAGCCATTCCTCAGAAATTCATTTAGGTTAGCCTCATCAACTATAAAGCACAGAAAAAAAATGAGAAAAATAGTTATATCACAACATATTGGAAATTCTTTCTTAACGTGATTACTTCTTAATTGTGTCAAATAGCATTTGGACCAGATAAATAACTGTCAAAGACCCAAATCCATTAGAGGCAATGTAGCAACTGCTCTGTGCTATTCAATGACTTTACCATTACTGAACCAAATGCCTTCCCCCACCACTACCTCCCCTTCATTTTTGGGTTGCCCTCAACCAGAAATGCAACTGGACTCATCATACATGTACAGTCGCTACAAGCGAAGGTTAGTGGCTAGGAATACAACTGTGAGAAATTTACCTCCTGACTCTAAAAAAGGCTGCTCGCAATCTGTCCGGCACAAGTCAGGATTGTGGTGGAATGACCCACAATTGCTGGGATGGGTGCATCTCCAGCAACGCTCAAGAAGCTTTGTCCACCCGGGACAAAACAAACTTCTTGGTGGGCGCTACATCGACAAATCTTCATCATTTCCGCCAACACTCAGCAGTAGCATTTTGTATTATCTATTAGATGCATTGTAGAATTGAAACAAAGATTCTGAGACAGCACCTTCTACACCAATCACCGTTTCCATCTAGAAGGGCCGGAACATGGTTGGGAACATCACCACCTGTAAATTCCCCTCCAAACTACTCATCGTCCTGACCCGGCAATATATCATTCTTCCTTCACTACTGCTGATACAAACTTCTGGAGTCCCCGCCCCCAGGGCGTTATAGCTCTATCTACAGCAGGTGGGCTGCAGCAGTTCAAGAAGGAAGTTCACCCCCACCTTCTTCAGGGCAACTAGGCACGAGTAATAAGTGCCGGCCCAGCCAGTGACATCCACATCCCACGAAAACGATAAAAATAAACGGTTTGGTTTTCTTTTTTCGTTCTCTGGCCTGGTGAACATTCTAAGCTAGCTTCTTCAGCCCAATTTTCAATGAACACTGAAATTATTAATCAGAGGACAAACCCAACTTCATTACGATTTTGAAATGATACAGGAGTTATGGCGTCAAACTTCTGTTCTGCAGACAATCTTGGATATATTATCAGATGGTTAGCATACTTTTCCAACTTTCAAGAGTAATTCTTTCTCTGTCAGCTGCAGTGTACTGGAGACGTATGGCTAAGAAACCTACAGCAGCTGACTGATGATGGAGGTCCAGGAGGGATTTGCAAACACAAGGATGCACATTTATCGAATCCAAGTGTTGCCGACTGGAGCCAATGTACGTCAGTGAGCCCAGGTAGTGATAGGGAAATGGGACCTACTTGCAAAATTGCCACGTCTAGATTTAAAAGATGCACACACAGAGGCACTCAGATACATATTCGACTAACCATTTCAGTTGTGGTCTATCTGCTGAGACCCTCACTGAGGAAAAAACAACATTCACTGCTCAGTCATCTTGTGTCGGAAAGTGGGGCGTGTTGGACTGGGTTAATTCCGGATCGATGTCTTGGTGCTGAGAGTGGGATTACTGGTTGCTGATATCCCACAGATTTTTGTTTTAAAGAGTTGTGTGAAACACTGCACACTGTATTTGTGTCAGTGTTGACGGTGCTGTGAATGTCGAAGGATGCTGTGTGAATGTGTCCGGTGCTGTGAATGTCCCTCCCTCTTCCCGAATCTTTTGATATATGTACAGATTACATACAGATTCTGTATGAAAAAGCAAGATCATACCTTTCTTTATTAAATCATTCCGTATTTCATTCAGCTTTGGGGTCACACCCTTTGTATTTACACATATTTCCCACATCATCTTCACTGCTTCAAATCCTGTCACTCTTACTTGATCGAAAATGAATGTTGAAGCTTCGTTCTTGCATTTTTCTTTTAACAGCTTCCTTGCATGCTGGAAACACATCAGGAGATGAATCAAAACCAATACCATGCAATGTACCAAGGAGCATACTTACAACGTAAGACTATTTTGCCAATAATTCATACGTTTTGCCCAATTCAAATGCAATAATGCAGGAGATACATCTTGCAATGTGCCCTTTTACATTTTGCCACTTTCGCTAATTCTTCATGTGTACAAACATTTCAGATCTGTGCAATTGGATGGTTTCCTCCTCTATTTCAGGAGGTGAAAATTCCATAGAATATAGAACATAGACCAATGCAGCACAGAACAGGCCCTTTGGCCCTTGATATTGCGCTGACCTGTGAACTAATCTAAGCCCCTCCCCCTACACTATCCCGTCATTATCCATATGCTTATCCAAGGACCGTTTAAATGCCCCTACTGTGGCTGAGTTAACTACATTGGCAGGCAGGGTGTTCCATGCCGTTACCACTCTGAGTAAAGAACCTGCCTCTGACATCTGTCTAAAATCTATCACCCCTCAATTTATAGCTATGCCCCCTTGTACAAGCTGAAGTCATCATCCTCGGAAAAAGACTCTCACTGTCCACCCTATCTAATCCTCAGATCATTTTGTATGTCTCTATTAGATCCCCTCTTAGCCTCATTCTCTGTAATGAGAAAAGACCCAAGTCCCTCAGCCTTTCTTCATAGGGCCTGCACTCCAGACCAAGCAACATCCATATTTAAATGTCATATTTAAAGGGATAGGTAGAATGTAGTAATTGACTTACAAAATGGCATACTAGTCAATGAATGGAACAAGAGAACCAAAGGATACATTAACCAACAAGTGGCAATATTTTTTTAATGAACAAAGTTTGTACATCGTCATAAACAATGACAAACAGTTTATCAAATGCAAGCAGCATTTTCAGTAAACTAACTCCACTGAGGCCAATTACCCGCCAAAAAGTCACCCTTTATTTACACGTGGATAGTAAAATTGACACTGGTCTGGCTCCCTCAGAGTCAGTTCTTAGAGCAAGCAGAACCTTTGACACATCTTTTCATATTTGCCAGCCAGAGCTCACTGATTGGAGCAGGTTAACAGCTTCCATCAGGAACTCATATTCTCCATGAGGTCCACCTGGTGGACTTTGTTGCAATCATGACAATCAGGCCATGTATGCTCTATTTGTTTATTTATTCATGTGATGTGGGCATTACTGGCTGAGCCAACGTTTAGTAACTTCCCTAAATGCTCCAGAGGGCAGTTAAGAGTCAAGCATGTTGCTTTGACTCTGGGCATAATTTTACATAATGTGTCAAATTATATCTTCCAATTCATTCAGAAGTGGCAGACATGTCACACAAACTGTTAGAAAGTCCAGTGTCAACTACTTCTCTGAAGAGAGAGTTTAGAACATGTTCACCCACAGCATCCTTGCTACTTCAATATATTCATTGATGAAAATTGGGTTTCCGTCCGTGAAAACAATCAGATTTTGAAATTCAAACTATGAGTTCAAGCCCCTCATTGACCTTCACAAACTATCATTGCATCTTGCTTCATTGTGACAATGACTCAACCATCCTAAATATCTGATCTGGTTACACGTTGCCTTTAAATCAACTTAGCAGCACCCAAAGTTGCACTAGCAGAATGTAATCGCTGAAGTCTTGTAAGTCTTTATCGAAATATATCCATTTTTAAACAATTTTCTCTTCATAACTGAAAGCTTAAAGATAGTAACTGAGACAAAGAGTCATTCACATGTCAACATTCTAAGTGTTCTCTGCCAAAGTGTCCATTTATTTCTCTATTTGTGCTCTGTTGTGGTTTGGTGCACTAATGAACATAGAATGCAACTTTGCTCACTAGGTTTCAGTGGGCTTGAAATCAAGGCACAAAATGACAATCACCAAATTGAATCTGAAAAATGTTTCTGTTTTCTGATCAAAATAGTTAATTCAAACAATACCAAGATTCCAACATACCTCGCAATCTTTCTGAGAAATTAGTTGTTTACTAAGTAAAGCCAGCACAAGCTGTTGACCAAACTCTTCGACTGCACCTTTCAGTTTCTCTTTGAACTGTGTTGTGATAACTTGGAGATCCTTCTCTGAGACCATCCTCAGAAATTCTTGCAGCTTAACCTCATCATCTACAAAGCAAAGAGAGAGGTGAATAAATATATAATTTTCAGTACAATATATTTTGGGAATTCTTTCTTAAAGTGATCTCAGAGAGACAATTACAAAACTTTTGATTATCTTTTCCCCCGCTGACCTCACGGAATTTCTGACTTTGGTACTTCAGACCAAATTCCCACGACCATTGAAATGAGTACTTTGATGACAGACTCAACTTTGTTTAAGGTATATTTTACTTATATTTTCATATAAATGATTTGCATGAGAATATAGGCAACATGGTAAGTAAGTGTGCGAATGATAATGAAATGTAGTATGAAATATAGTAAACAGTGAAGAAGGCTATCTAAGATTACAAAGGGATCTTGATCAATTAGACCAATGCACTGAAGAGCAGCACATGGAGTTTAATTTAGATAAATTGGAGTTATTGCGTTTTGCTAAGATAAACAAGGGCATCACTTACAAAGTTACTGATAGGGCAGTAATGAGTGTTGTAGAACAGAAAGATCAATGGGTTCAGGTGCATCGTTCCTTGAAAGTTGTGACACAGGTTGCAAAGGTGGTGAGGAAACATTTGACATGCTTGCCTTCATTGCTCAGACCATTGGATACAGAGATGGGGCGTCATGTTGTGATTGCACAGGACATTGGTGAGGCTACCTTTGGAGTACTCTGGTACAGCTCTTGCCGCCCTGCTACAGAAATGATGTTATTAAATTTTAGAGGGATCAGAAACATTTAACAAGCATGTTAATGGGCTGGGGTGGGGTGTGCTGTTTGAATTACAAGGAGAGGCTGGATGAGTTGTGACTTTATTCATTGGAGCATGGGAGATCGAGGCTTGCCTTTATAGAGGCTTATAAAATTTTGAGGAGCGTGATAAGGTGGATAGTAAAGATCGTTTCCTAAGTGTTGGGAAGTTCAATACTAGAGGGCTTAACTTTAAGGTGACAGGAGAAAGATTGAAAAGAGACTTGTGGGCAACTTTTTCACACATAGCATGGTTCGTATGTGGAATGAATCACCAGAGTAAGTGGCAGATGCAGGTACAGCTACAACATTAAAAAGACACTAGGGTGAGTACATGAGAGATATGGGCCATATGGACACAAATGGGAGTAAGTTATTTTGGGAAAGTTGATCGGCATGGTGGAGTTGGACTGAAAAGTTGTTTCCATTCTGTGAGACCCTATGACTTATCTTCACTGTGACTTTAAAATGATACAGCGAGATATAACACCAAAATGTTTGTACAGCACACAGTCTCAGATACGCTATCGGATTATTAGCGTTTTTTTTCAAGTCCACTTCCAAAAATTAATTGATTCCCTGATCCCTTGTCTGTATTGGACATGTACTGTGAAGAAATCTAAAACAACTGACTGATAAGGGGATGGAACAGTTTGAAGAAAAGGGAGGGGGAGGCCAGGGATGTATTTGTAAACATGAAGATACAGAATCATCAAATTCAGGTATTGTTGACCAGGGAGCCAAATCATATTAGTGAGCCCAGGCAGTGACGGGAAAACGTGGCCTAGTGTAAGGTTTTATAAGGGACAGGAAACTGACTGTGGGAATGAACAGGCCATTTTTCAGGTTGACAGACTGGCATAAGTGGGTGCCACGTGAGTGTTGGAAAAAACACAAAAGTGACATGTCATGTCAGTGACTGCACTACATGAGGGTTTTCTTGTTCTGATCATTTTAGAGAGTTTTAATACGGAACGAGTCTTGTTTGTCCAAAAAAAAAACAAATCAACATCCCAATGGAACTAATATTTTACACGAGAAAACCACAATGGTAAATTTTTAAACAGGATTATGTGTAACCTTTTTTTCTTGAGACAAATGAGTGAGGTGTGAATTGCACATGTCTAAATTCCTACCTGTAATCCTAGCCACCTCAGATAGGGAGGAATCTGCAAATCATGTCAAACAGCATGAAGAAATTGGTAGAGATTTCATGGATTTAATTTAAATCCTTCTCAATATATTAATTAAAACACAAAGTGTCATCTCACCTGACATATGCTCGCTGCTATCACCTGCTCCAGGTCTTTTTGTTTTCCTTGCCTGGTGGAAATCTTTGCTCATACTGTCCTGGGACATGCTGGTATTTTCAGGAGGAATCTTTGTGTTATCCTGTTCCTTCTGAGGTGTTGTATTTGAAAACAATTCAGTCATATCTTTAACATATCCATCTCTACTTTGCAGCAATTCACTCTGGGATGGTTTCTGAGGTGATTGGATGTTTGCACCACCCTGTATGTCCCTATTGCGAGGTAAACCTCCCGAGAATGTTGTCCTGTTTCTGAAGTCCTCTCTGCAAGTCGAGGCCATGTCGTCACCATACAAAGCAGAACTTTTCTCTAAAAGAAATCAAATGTAAAGCAAAGCAATGAAAACAAGCATAGCACATTTCTCTTGCTTTGGGCTTGTGGGGATTCTGCATCATGTAAACCATTTTTTAATCACTTGGTACTTTCTATGTTGCCCACTTTTAAACCCCTCCTTGTCGAGTGCACGTCCTGTGCCGTGCAAACTGCATGCCTTACTCTGTCCAAATTTCTTTTTTCTTTCGCATTTTGATCCACATGTCATTGCTTACAAGGTTCTTGCTGTCCTGCTTCCAATGAATGCTTTTCAGTGTACTTAGGTGCAGTTTACAATAAAACATATTAACTTGGCATTTTGTGCCATGTGTACTTACAATTATTTCAAGTATTCACTTGCCCCTAACTTAATTATAAGGAGATATTTAATTAGACATTTTTCATAGCTCAAATCTAGACCCGAAAATCTATTTGTGATAATGGGAACTGCAGATGCTGGAGAATCCAAGACAATAAAATGTGAGGCTGGATGAACACAGCAGGCCCAGCAGCATCTCAGGAGCACAAAAGCTGATGTTTCAGGCCTAGACCCTTCATCAGAGAGCTCTCTGATGAAGGGTCTAGGCCCAAAACGTCAGCTTTAGTGCTCCTGAGATGCTGCTGGGCCTGCTGTGTTCATCCAGCTCCATACTTTATTATCCCGAAAATCTATTTCCCAGTTTGTAGCTTGAAAGCATTTTGCATACTTTAGAAGAATTTCATGTTGTAAAATTTTATGTCGCAATATTTTACACGGAATGCACATAGAGTTAGATCCACCAAGATTCTGGTATTAGTCTGTTACTGTGTATTGACACTGAGACACACATGAGCTGTACAGCAGCAGATGGGGTTGAATAATTCCCTGTTCCCCAGGCTGTACTGGACATGCTCAGTTGCTGACACTGAGACACACACGATTTGTGTAGCAACAAATGGAAGTAAATCATTCTCTGTAACCTGCAGTGAATTGGACCCGTACAGAGGATCACACTGAAACACACACGAGCTGTGCAGCAGCAGGTCAGAGTGAGTCATTCTCTGTTCCTGGCTCTGTAGAATGGAAATGTGCAATGAAGAGACCTAAAACAGCTGAGTGATCATGAAATGGAACAGTTTCAAGGAAATGGAGGAGTAAAGCCAGGGCGAAATTTGCAAACACAAGGATTCAGATGTATCACATCCCAGTGTTGTTGAACTGGGAGCCAATGGATATAATTGAGCCCTTGTAGTGATGAGGAAATGGGATGTATTGCGAGGATTGATAAGGGACAGTGAACCGACTGTGGGAACAAGCAGGACGTTTTCAAGCTGACTACAGGGTATTACTGGATCCCAGAAGAGTGGTAGAAATATACAGAAAGGCACATATCAGGCCAGTAACTGTGTTATAAGGATAAAACATTGTTTTAAATAGGTCAGAGAGTTTTAACCTTGAAAAAGACTTGCCTTATACATAAAGCAAATGAAAATCTCAAATGGAACTTAACACAGTATGGAGCTGTAGGAACACAACAGGTCAAGCAGCATCAGAAGAGCAGAAAAGATGTTGTTTCGAGTTGGGAACCTTCTTCAGAAATGAAGGGTCCCGACCCGAACCGCCAGCCTTCCAAGTCATCTGATGCTGCCTGGCCTGCTGTGTTCTTTCAGCTCCACACTGTGTTATCTCTGACTCCAGCATCAACAGCTCGTGCTATTCCAAATAGAACATGTATTTTATACAAGAAAGCTGTAGTGGTTAATTTTGAATCAGGAATGCGCATAACCTTCTCCAGACAAACAAGTGAAATGTAAATTGTGAAAGCCATAAAATTGTGCTCTTAATTATTTCACACAGTGACAAATGGAACCATAACCGGATGAATTGCTGAATTCAGTTTAAAACATTCTCGAAATATTAATTAAAAACAAAGTCTCATCTCCCTGAGCATATGTTCACAACTCTTGCTTGCTCGAGTATCATTTGTTTTCCCTGCCTGGTGTTGTTGATCTAGGAGCCAATCTACAATTATGAGTCCAGGTAGTGATAGGAAAACGGAACTTGGTGTGAGCATTTATAGGGGACAGAAAATTGACATTGAGAACAAACAGTTCATTTTCAGGTTGACAGGTTGGCATTACTGGGTGCCACAAGATAGATGGATATATACAAAAGGTTGCATGTCAAGACAGTGATTGCATTATAGGTGTTAGACTTTGTTCTGAATATGTATGAGTGATTTAACCTAGAATCATGTTTTTCTTTAACGTAAGAGCAAATCAATGCCGATGGTGGAACAAATGTTGTACCTGAGGAAGGTGCAATGTTCAATTCTGAATCAGAACTGTTGGTAAACGTTTGCTGCTATAAATAAGTGGTTTAAATTGCAAATTTCAGATAATGTTTAGATACCTCATCACAACATTAACAGTATCAGTAGGGAGGAATCACAAATAAAATCAAAGACAATGAACACTTTGATGGAGGAACCCTGGATTTAAATTCATCCTTCTTCATGTGTTAAATAAAAAAGAAAGCCTTAACTCACTGGGCATGTGTTCACTGCTGCCACTTGCTCCGTGTCCCATTGTATTCTGTACCTTATGGCAATCTTTGTTCATTCTGTCTGGGAACATGTTGTCATTGGGATTGCTGATTGAAATTTTCTCCTCTTTCTGATGCCCAGCTGGTCTGGGATTCCCTATGAGAGGACTGATACTTGCTGCAGGATTGTTCACACGGTCTCGATCATTGTGAGGTGTTGTGTTTGAAAACAATGGGATTGTAGCCTTAACATGTCCCTGCTTACAACACTGCAGTTCATCCTCGAAAGTTTTCTGAGGCGATTGGATGTTTACAGCATCCTCCCTCTCCTTGTTACGAGGTAAAATTTCCACGACTGTGATCACATTTCTGAATTCGTCGCACGAGTTCCGGTTCATGACATCTCCATAACTACTGAACATTTCTTCAGATAGAAATTAAATATAGAAAGAAAAAAAATTACAAAACGTCGAATACTTTTCTTGTTTTAGAGTTAAATGGGCTGGACTCAATGCATGGTATTTTTCAATACCTTGACACTCTATGTTGTCCAATGTCAAATACCCTCAGGTGTTTGGTATTCTCGAACATTATTATAACAAGATAAACAATTAAACATTTTAAAAAGTTCAATATGAGACCTGAAAATCAATTCCCCAGTTAAATCTTTACAGCATTTTGCATGCTTTGGATGATTACGGTCTCCCAACATTAATGTCACTTAATTTTACCTGGAATATGAGGAGAGTCAGAACCCACAAGATTCTTGTATTACTGTGTTACTGTATATTTACATTGAGACACAGATGAGCTGCACTGCAGCAGATGGGAGTAAGTCATTCTCATTTGATTGCAGTATACTGGACATTGAAACACCCTGGCACTGAGACACATGTGATCTCTAGAGCAGCAGAAAGGGGTGAATGATACAGTTTTATCTGCAGGGTACTGGACATGTACAGATGAGGACGCTGAGCCAAACTTGAGCTTTACAGCAGCAGATAGAATGAATCATTTTCTGTTCCCTGAAGTGTTCTAGACACGTACAGTGAAGAAACAATAAACAGCTGACTGATGAAGGGTTGGAAATGTTTGAATGAAATGAAGGGGTAGGTCCAGGGAGCGATTTTCTAACACAAAATTTATCAAATCCAGATGCTGTTGATCTGGGAACCAATGCACACCCATGATCCCAGTGATGGGAAAACGGAACTTGGAATGAATGCTGTTAATAGTCAGAAAGCGGTTCATTTTCATGTTGTTAGGTTGGTACTACTGGGCACCACAAGAATGATGGGAATATAAAAAAAATTGTAAGTGAAATCAGCGATTGGATCATAGGTGTGATACATCATTCTGGATATGTCAAATTGGTTTAGCATGGAATCTTTTTTTTCTTAAATGCCAAAGCAAATCAGCACCTGAGGTGGAAGAAATGTCAGAAATGAGAAGGTTGCAATGCTCAATTCTGAATCAGAATTGTTTGCAACTGTTTGTTGAAACAAATGAGTAAAGTGCAAATTATAAATGTCGGAGAATGTCTAGAATCTGATCACAACATTAACAGTATCAGTAGGGGAGGAATTGCACATAAAGTCAAAGAAAATGAACACTTTGATGGAGGTTCCTGGATTTAAATTAAATCCTTCTCCATATATTAATGAAACAGAAAGTCTCAACTCACTGGACGCGTGTTCACTGCTATCATCTGCTCCAGGTCCGTTTGTATTCACTGCCTGTTGGAAATCATTGTTCATTCTGTCTGGAAGCACATTGTCACTTGGACAGCTGATAGAAATGTTCTCCTCTTGCTGAAGACCAGTTGGTCTGGGATTCCTGATAAAAGGACTAGTACTTGGAGAGGGATACTTCACATTATCCAGATCCTCCTGTGGTGTTGTATTTAAGAACAATGGGATTATCTCTTTAACATATCCCTCTTTACAACACTTCAAATCATCCTCGAATGGCTTCTGAGGTGATTGGATGCATACAGCATCGTCCTTTTCCTTGATACCATGTGAAATTTCTGAGACTTCAGGCATGTTTCTGAATTCCTCACTCGAGTTCCGGTCCATGATGCCTCCATTCAGACCCGAAATTTCTTCATTAGGAAAGCAAATGTAAAAAAAATTACAAAGCTTCGAACACTTTTCTTGCTGTGATATTTAAATGAGCTGTACACAATGTATTACATTTTTTTCAATAATTTGATACTCTGAGTTATCCACTTTAAAGTGCCTTAGTGTTCGCTGATTTTGAACATTATTGTAGCAAGATAATAAATTAAACATTTTAAACAGTTGAATATTAGACCTGAATTCCACAGTCAGTATCTGTACAGGATTTTTTGAACGCTTTAGATGATTACGGTCTCCCAACATTAATGTCACTCAATTTTATCCGGAATATAGATATAGTCAAAAACTGCAAGGTTCCTATACTACACTGTTACTGTATATTTACATTGAGATACACATGAGCTGCACTGCAGCAGATGGGAGTGAGTCATTCTCTGTTCCCTGCAACATACTGGGCATGGAAAGAGGCTAACACTGTGACACACATGAGATCTACAGCAGCAGATGGGGGTGAATATTTTCTTTTATTTACAGGGTACCGTACATGTTCAGAAGCTAACATTGAGACAAACATGAGCTGTACAGCAGCAGATGAAGTGTTCTGGACATGTACAGCAAAGAAACTCCAATCAACTAACTAATGAAGGGATGGAAAAGTTTGAATGAAATGGAGCGGTGAGGCCGGGGTGGGGGTTGGGGGGGGATTTGCAAACACGAGAATGGCACATTCTCAAATCCAGGTTCTGTTTATCTGGGAGCCAATGTACGACCGTCAGCACAGGTAGTGCTGGGAAAACAGCTTGGTGTGAACGTTCATAAGGGACGGAAAACTGAAGGTGGGGGAAAAAAAGTTCATTTTCAGGTTGACAGGCTGTTATTACTGGGTGTCATAAGTCTGATCGAAATACACAAAATATTGGATGGCAAGTCAGTGACTGCATTATAGATGTGACATGTTGTTCTGAGTACGTGCGAGCGCTTTAATATGGAATCATTTTTGAACCTGGAAACAAATCCTCACCCCAAATGGAATGAATGTATTACACAAGAAGGCTGTGATGCTCAATTCTGAATCAGAGTTGTTTGTAATTGTTTGTTGAGACAAATGAGTGAAGTGTAAATTGTAAATGTCAGAGAATGACTAGATTCCTGATCATAATGTTATCAGTAGGGAGTAATCGCAAATAAAGCCAAAGAGAATGGCCACTTTGGTGGAGGATCCCTGCACTTAAATTAAGTCCTTCTCAAGATATTAATTAATTAATCACGAAGTGCCAGCTCACCGTGGACTTGCTCATTACTGTCGCCTGCTCCACTGGGACTGCTGGTAAAAATGGTCCCCTCTTTCGGTAGGCTGTTTAATTTGGGACTCTCGATGAAGTGGCGAGGACCTGCAGGGGTATTCTTCACATTGTCTAGATCCTTTTGAGGCGTTGCATTTTCGAACAATGGGATTGTATTTTTAACATGTCCCTCGCTGGGTAATTCATCCTCGGATAGTTTCTGTGGTGACCGAATGTTTACACTTTCCTGCGTCTCCTCATTGTGAGGTAAACTTTTAGGGTCTGTCGTCATGTTATTGAATTTCTTCCAGTTCGGTTCCATGACATCTCCGCGCAGATCAGCATCTTCTTCAGAAACAAATCAAATGTAAAAAGGAAACAAAAATTAAAAGAATGTTTAGCATACTTCTCCTGCTTTGGGTTTAAGTGAGCCTGACACAATGCGTACATTTAAATAAAGAAAAACTTCCTGTTTTATCTTTTAATTTTGCTTCAGGCCTTTACTTTTCACTCCCATTTTTACAATGAAGTTATTAATTAGCAGTTAAGGAGGGGCAATAAAAGCTAATCCAGCCAGAGATGCCTACTTCCCAAGAATGAACAAAGAAAACCCATATCCATTCTATAAAATAAAGGTAGTCTCACCAGATTCTCCATGAGCTCCTTTTGGGTGGGGATGTAGAGCTGTATCTGCATTTGCTTCATGCGTGGGCTTAGTGTCATTGCAGATGTTATTACGGAGCATGGCTTCAGGGGAAGCATTTTCTTCTTTCTTCTATTTGGGCAAGATTACAATTTGTTAGCAAGGGAATGATGATCTCTGATTTATTCTGCATCATCAATGCAGTACATCATTTAACGGCGACACGGTGGCTAGTGTTGCTGCCTCGTAGTGCCACAGACCTACGTGCGATTCCAGCCTCGGTTGACTGTCTGTGCGGAGTTTACAAATTGTCTCTGACTGCATAGGTTTCCTCCGGGTGCTCTGGTTTTCTACCGCAGCCCAAAGATGGGTAGGCTAAGTGCTTTCACCATGCTAAAATGTCCCCATAGTATCCAGGGATGTGCAGGCTAGGTGGATCAGGACCAGGATAACAACAGGGATAGGGTGAATGAGTGGGTCTGGTTGAAATGTTCTTCTGAGGATCGCTGCAGAATTGATGGGATGATTGCCCTCTGTTCCAAATGTAAAGATTCAATGATTCTAAATTACCCATTTGACAAACACCAGATGATTAATACCAGTGGTACTTCTCTTTGACTGAAACAACCATTGACTGTCAAATTAAATGGATGCATCCTTCCTAAATACTTGCCTCAACCCCTTGTATCATTGGAATGAGAGACAAGAATAAGATTTCACATATCTGATCTGGTAGTTGAGTTTAGGAGTCTTCAGGAATCCCTGAATAATAAAACGAGGTACAAGACATGTAACTGGTGCATAGAAATGTAGAGAGCACAGTTATATCAAATGTGTCTGCATAATTTTTATTCTTAATAGATGTGAGGAGCGATGTCCTGGAGTAAAGTAGGGAACAGCAAGGCACAGAGTGGCTTACAGCATTGAGAGAACTGAAGGCTGACCAGAGAGTAAAATTCAGTGCAATGGTTTGAGTCCTTAGAGGCAGGGATGCCGAAATGGCATGCAATGCAGAGGGAGCGTGACAAATCCAAGAGATGAAGTTATCAGGAGACGGCAGAGCCACTTGCTATGTTAATTAGATGTAAGATCTATTGCCACGTGGACAGCTGTTCAGACAATCAGAATGGAGCTTTTTATTCTTACATCACACAGAATACAACTGGAGCTTGTTTCAGTTACCTTAGGCATGAAATATCGGGATTTAATGTGACAACACTGGAGAATCAGGTCCACGAAAATGACACTCAAGCACTGGTATGACAGAGACATGAGTGATGACAGAATTGGATTATTTGTTGCTGCTGAACATGGAAGGGTATGTACTGGCAGCATCTGTCGGTATTAGATGCAATATCTACATCTTTTGAGAGCTAGCCACATTATTCTGGGGTGAAAATAATCTATAGTTTTCGGTTATAAGATACGTGAGACTGGGAATTTAATGAGTGGATGACTGAATGAATGATCTTTATTGTCGCGTGTATTTTATAGTGGGAAACACGGTGAAATACAGTGAAAAGCATTTCTACTACTGCCACGGCCCAACAGCATTTTCAGTATTCTTAAAAACAATAAAGGAAAGATGCAGCTAATATGTCCATCAGTCCTGAGCCAGCTCATCATAAACAAGGCATTCACAACCATCTCTCCTCCACATATTTCCTGACATCTGCAATGGACCTCACCAACCTTGAAACTGCCACTTTTCGGGCACCATTTGTTGCCAATGGGTCTATTCTCTTGTACCACCACTTCTCCAGCATCTGTGCCGGACCTGCTAATGTCTTTTCTGCTGCTCGGTACACCTCATCGATGTGGTCGTGAGCCACTTCTGTCACCGCTTCCCTGCTGCCAGCACAAGACCCCACAAAAGACGTGCCACCCATTACTGCTGGGCCTACCTTGTCAATATTGCATCGCTGACTTAGCAGCAGCTGACTACGATGGGAGACTTTGTGTTCACCCTGAGAAAAGGGGCGGCACGGTGGCTCAGTGGTTAGCACTGTCGCCTCACAGAGCCAGGGACCCAAGTTCAATTCCCGCCTCGGGCTACTGTCTGTGTGGAGTTTGCACATTCTCCCCGTGGGGTCTGCGTGGGTTTCCTCCGGGTGCTCTGGTTCCCTCCCAAAGTCCAAAGATGTGCAGGCTAGGTGGATTGGCCGTGCTAAATTGCCCACAGTGTTCAGGGGTGTGTGGGTTATGGGGGGATGGGTCTGGGCGGGATGCTTCAAGGGGCGGTGTGGAATTGTTGGACTGAAGGGCCTGTTTCCACACGATAGGGAATCTAATCTAATCTAAACAAAGTTAGGAAAGGGCTCGTTTGAGTTCACACTGGGTTCAGACTTGCTGCTGCAACGGATTCTACACTGTTCTCAGCCACGTCTGGCCAGGCGCACTCACTGCTGTCAGTGCATTAAGATCGGGACAGGAGGTGAGTAAAGGGAAAAAAAAAGAACCCAGGAAAAGAGAAAAGAAAAAGCCGTCGTAGTAACGTTGTCCTGTTTCAGGAGGCCCAATCCCCTGTCATCTTAATGAGGATATTGTGTGGGGAATGCGTTAGGTCAGTAAAAAAAAAAATTGTTATAGATCCATAGAGTTCTAGAATCGTAGAATCTTGACATTGCAGAAATATGCCATTCGGCCCATCGAGTCTGCAACTCCCTTTGAAAGGCATCCCACCTGGACCCAACAGCTCCGTATCGCAGAAACTGCATTGGTATTTCCATCATGTTTAACCCCACCTAATTAACACATCCGTGCACACTAAGGGACACTGTTTAGTTTGGATAACTCAACTAAGCTGCATATTTTTGCAGCACAGAGAAAGGCCTTTTTTCCCATTGCATCTGTGCTGGTCAGAAACAGCCAACCAAGGTTTCTAATCCTACTTCCAAGCACTTCTTCCATATTCTTGTCTGTCTTGGCTTACCTTCTCAAATAAAATGCCACATTGTCATAGGCTTAATTTCTAAGAAATTTGTTACAACTTGATGACCCTATAAATACAATGAACAATATATTTCTGGTTGAGTTAACCATCAGATAAGACGCATTTCTGACAAACGAACCTCAAATTCCATCGGAATGAATGGAGTGGGATCGAATAAATTTGCACCAACATCATCCACGTCGTCATCCCTAACTACAAATGGACTGTCCTGCTGTAACACTGCATCTCTCGATTGTTGAATGTCAGCTACGGTGGACACGTTTGCTGTGTCTCCAACATTAGTGCCCTCTAGAAAATGCAAAAAAAATTGTACTCAGATCGTTTCAACGTAAAATGTATTGAAAAAATTCATACAGCCATGGCTTTGAACGGCTTGAACATGTTCATAAAATTCATAACTGCTTCCCCTACGATGGAAAGTAAAGAAAACCTATGTATATGTACTTGTAGATTGATTTTTCTGCTTTCTATGCTCCTGTCATACACAATCTTTTTAATTTCATGACTTGGTCATCCATTTTTGTTATTGCTGGAAACATGGTTTCATGTCATTGTATTGACATCAGGTTACTAAAAGTAAATCATTGACTTATCTCAAGTGTACACAAGGGTGTATAATCTAAACCAAAAGTGATAACCGAATTCAGTGAGATAAATATTGATTCATGGCAGACGACTGCAAGTGTATATTCAGATCAAGGTTTAACTGTACAAAAAAGATCTCTGGAGTCTCCTGCCTTCTATTCCTACAGGATTCCTTGCAGTTACCTCATGAGAAGAGTTTTCTCTACAATGGTGGAAGACAAGGTTTCTATATCTACCTGTGCTCATCTATCACCAGTCCACCTATCTTCCCCAGCCCGACCCCCTCTCCCTCGATTTATTTCAGAGACTCCTTCTCCTCCCCTATTTCTGAAGAAGGATGCCAACCTGAAACGTAAGCTTTCCTGCTCCTCTGATGCTGCTTTGCCCACTTCCTTCCTCCAGCTCCACAATGTGTTATCTCAGGCTCCAGACTGTGCAGTTCTTACTATCTCTGAGTGATTTTTATACCTTGTTCACTTGTGCTGATAGTCGAGTCATTAATACATATTTTCAGTACAAATTAGAATTATTGGCAGTGTGTGAACTGACTCTCTTAAATGTTAACTGTCATCTGACTATTTTGATTTGACCATGGGTTTACTTCCAGCTTCAATCTAAATCTAAATCTGTAACCCTAACCCTATCTGTCACCCGACACACTTTATAAACTGCCACTCTTCCTCTTCATCCTCCACCTTGCTACTTTATTCAATTACCTGCTATATCTGGTCGATTTACCAATGATGTATCTGCCAATCTGACAATAATACATCTGCCCCCATAACCCTCGGCCAGCTGCCACTCTAAACTATCCATTTGCTAGTTGACATTTACCAACTCTGGAACATTCAATTCCAACGATTCCTCCCCTGCACATTCTTCTTCACCTATGCCCACTCAGACCTGTACCTGGTGTGTCATGTGCTAATCCATTTGAGATAACATCTCTCAGCATGTAGACCCAAGAAGCATTCACTCAATCAGCAGCTTCCACGAGTCAGGTATATTGAAAATGTGCACCGGTAGGAGCTGACTTCTGTGCAATTATTATTTTTTCGACACTACCAGAGAGGTGCTGGCCAGATGGTTTGCAATTCAGATTGGTGTCAACAGTCTGAGTTCAATTCCTGTATTGGTTGAGGTCGATATAAAGGACAGTCCTTCTCACCTGAAGCCTGGTGACCCTCAGGTTCAACCACCAAGTCATCTCTCTCTGAGTGTAATGAGGGAGCAGCCCTATGCTCCAGGTGCATTGAGTTGACCTTTACCAAAGAGGTCTGCTATTGTGGTTAGGCTCATCTTCTATGAAGGGGAACATTAGTAGGGAACATTTTGTCTGATGTGTATCACAGATATGGTTTTGAAAACTGAGGGGAATAAGGTTACCGAGGTTGTTTAGACAAAATATACACACAGCTGGAAATATGATTTCAGCTGATAACAAGAACTCACCAGGTATACCTGTACTCTTGTCATTTTGATAACCTGTTCCTTCTTTCAGTCCTGGATGGATCTCCTCAGTCATGGTAGGCATCAGGCTGATGTTCTCATTGGAACTATTGCCACTGAGTGGAGTTTCCTTATGTCCATTTTCATTTTCGTGCTAAGTCAAGCAAATTATGATTAGATATTGTATGGCTAAGCTTTCTGTTTCCTGAACTTGTTCAGCTTTGCAAGTCCCCACCCAGTTCAGCCAATGACAATGAATCCCTGTGATGACGTTTGGACAGGTGATGAAGAAAGAAACCAGGCTACTGATCAAAACAACAAAAACATGCATCATAGAGGTTAAACCGTCACTTAAAAGTGATGTCTAAAACTGTGCACAGTTCATCAAATTGCACCTAGTCTTTAACAAAAAAAAACAAAAGAACTGCAGATGCTGTAAATCAAGAGCAAAAACAAAGTTGCTGGAAAATGCTCCTAATTCTAACATTTCCTGAATATTCATTTGCTGCCACCTCTACTTTCAGGGATGACACCCAAGCAGGACCACACCTCCCTGCCACGGTAGCTAAAGAAGCGTGTTTTTGATGTTTCTGCACATCAGATGCAGTAGTGGTTCAGGAGTTTAGGTCTTCTGCCTGTTTATGTTCTTTTCTGCCACATCGCTACTGTGCCATTTGGTGTTATGTCTCAATATGTGATTATACTTCATGAACATATTGTTGCTAGTTTGAAATCACCCTTCATTCCTTGTGTCAGAGCTAATGAAGTGTGCAGTGATTTTATTCTGTGGAATTTTCTGAATTATCCATTGCACTGCTGTCCTTTTTTGATATAGGAGAACATAACCAGGCAGAGAAGCATTTATAGATACTGGGAACTGCAGATGCTGGAGAATCCAAGATAACAAAGTGTGGAGCTGGATGAACACAGCAGGCCAAGCAGCATCTCAGGAGCACAGAAGCTGATGTTTTGGACCTTCATCAGAATTGGCCTGCTGTGTTCATCCAGCTTCACACTTTGTTATCAGAGAAGTACTTATAAGCCACTTGGACATAGCACTGAGTATATTGTAGTTGATTGGTTAAATGTTACTTTTACCCCTCAGCGCATGCACAGCTGTCTTCAAGAGTGAAAAACTTTCTTTTTTTCAGCTCAATGAGCCGAATGAACTCTTTATGGCCTGGAGGGATTCAATGATTCTACTCCAAAGAAGATTTCAACAATGTAGAACGTAACTTCCAAATTTCCACGCTTACTTACTTGGCCGTTATTGAAAACATCCCTTGCACTCCTCAATGGATTTAAGTGGAACCCTCCTTAGGAATAATTGGTTCAGAATCCACTGTCATTGGAATTGGACAAAGTAACAATTGGTATGTACATCTAATGTTACAGCTGGCAGTGGAGATATTCAACACTCCCTGAACTACGAAAGCAGGAGTTTTGATGTCATCAATGCACACAGATGCAAAGGGCTTGATATGTACTATTTCCACTGCATCAGACTAATTCTCCTTCTTAATGATTAAGAAGGAAGACTCACTTGTCCATATCGAGAAGGATGAACTACCAGAGGCAGGTGAAGACCAATTGACAACATTAAGGGGCCTGGAAGCTGGGATTGATTGTTTCCAAAGCAAAATATATCACTGCAGTGAGACTTACTTGTACTGTGTTTATAAAAGGAAAGAAATGGTTAGAATGTGTAAAATATTATTGTCCGAGCATAAACACTCTCACTCCATATGATTTGGGAACAAAGTAAGATAAATTTGTGGTAAAAGTACCTCCAACTCTCCCTGAATAAGTGAATTCTGTTGAGGCTGATTTGGACACATACTGTCCACAGTTTCATCACTAATTTCAGATGGACTGCTCTGTTGGATCTCTGTACCTTCGGGCTGCTTGGTGCCAGCCACTGTAGACACAATCTGGGAATCTCCAACATTATTGTTCGCTATAAATTCAATGTAAAGAAAACTGAAATTAGTTAGCTGCAGGAGACAATATTCCATTCATCAACATTTTGAGTTGCATGAAAATGTTCATAAATGTAACTTTCAGAACACTATGAATGAAAGCCAAATGAACTATGGTCATGGTATACATGAGGAATTCTCTACTTTCTTTCTGTCCTCCAAATGGTTTTTGTCTCCACATCCAAATCCATTTCTAACTTTATAATCTGCTTATCCTATTTTCAGACAACGTAACGTGTATGTTGGTGGCATGGAAATCTCTCCTTGTGTCTGGATGTAACCTTTGATTCAACATAAAGCTATGAACTGATAAACACTCATAGTGTGTGGGGAAGGTGAAATGCAATTGCTTAAATGATCACTCATGGTAGCTGCCTCAATCCAGACATCTGCGGAACATTGTCCAGTCTGATGTCTGTCCTGCAAGAATCCTTCAGTAGCCATGCCCGTGCTACACAGGAGAGGAACAAATCAGAAGTGTTGTAGCTGGCTGTCTTTTGGCCTGTGACGCTTGATTTACTCAGGCTGAAGCTCAGACTCTGAAATGGTGTGCATGGGATTGAAGAAGCTGGTAGTATGTGTCTGATTGAATAGTGGGATAGATTAGAGGGGCTCAAAGGTCTATTCCTTTTCTGATGATACATTTCATACTAAAGAAACAGTGCTCCAGTTTGCAGCTGTTGGAAATCCATCAATCCTCTTCTGCCACCGTAGACACAGTTGGGTAATTATCCCAACCAGATTTGACAACTGCCCTTCGATCATCTGCTATCCTACCTTCCACACCTTGTTGACCTACTCACGTGCTCACTTGCAACAGTACACAGACAGTCACATGAAACACTGGACCCTCAGCCAGTTGCCTTTCAGCCTCTCAGGAACTTCTCGGTGAGTGGGTTACGATGAACTAACATTTTGCGTGGGCTTGGAGGTGTTGGCAGGTCTGCACAGGGTCGGTCAGGCACTTGCTGACTGTTTGTTTGCATTGTGCCAGATCTTCCCAAAATGTTTCCTCCCAGAAAATTGAAGTACGATTAGTCTGGAAGTGTCTGTCTGATCAGTGATGGAAATATGTCTTAGGATCCAGGCCTGTGAGACTCATGTCAGTCGGAGGGAAAATATTAGAAAAGATTCACAGGGACAAAGTCTATATGTATTCAGAATCAAATAGACATATTAGCAGCAGCCAGCATGGTTTTGTACAGGAGTGGTCATGTCTCATGAACTTCATCAAGTTTTCTGAGGAAGTGATGAAGATGATTGATAAGGAAAAATTGTCTGATGTTGTCCACATGGACTTTAGTAAAGCCTATGACAAGGTTCCTCACGCAGACTGGTACAAAAGAGGAAATCACACTGTATGAGGCATGAGCTGGCAAGGTGGACTCAGAATTGGCTCAAAGAAGGCAGATAATAGCGGTGGAAGGATGCTTTACACGAGGCAGTCTTGTGACTAGTGCTGCTCCACAGGGAACAGTGCTGGGACCTTTACTGTCATGGTGTACATAAATGATTTGAAGGAAAATGTAGTCGGCCTAATTAGTAATTCTTTTACTAATAATTGCAGGTAATACAAAGATTGCGGATTTGCTGATAGTGAGGAGGATTGTCAGAGGTTATAGCAGGATATAGATAATTTAGAGGCATACACAAAAAGAAATAGCAGGTGGAGTTTAATCTGGGCAAATGTGAGGAGATGGATTTAGGAAGGTCACCTACAGGTGGAGATTATACAGTGAACTTCAGAACTCTTAAGAGTACTCATATGCTGAGGGTTTCTGGGTAGGAAGTCCACACATCACTGAAGGTGGCAGTGTAGGTACATAAAGTAGCAAAAACAGCCTATGGGATGTTTTACCTCTTTTGAAGGGACATTGAGTATAAGGGTAGACAAATTATGCTGCAGATTTATGGAATATTAGCCACACTTGGAATATTGCACACAGTTCTAGTTGATGTACTGCTTGAAGAATGTGAATGCCTTGGAGAGGGCACCAGAAAGGTTTAACATATTGTTGCACAGTGTGGGCATTTTAGCTATGCAGGAAGGTTGTACAGACTGTGTTTGTTTTTACAGGAATGCAGGAGATTGAAGGACAACCTAGTGGAAGTTAATAAGATTGTGAATAACATGATAGAGTGGAGGGTATGACTTTTTTCCTCCCAAGGACAGAGGGGTCAATTACAATGGAACACTGTTTCAATGTGCAGGGGGCAATTTCAAAAGAGAGGTACGAGATATATTTTTGACTCAAAGGGTGGTGAGTGCCTATATGCTGCCGGAGGATGTGGTGGAAGCAAACACAATAGCAGCATTCGAGAAACACCTGGATGAATGTATGTATGAAAAGGGAGTAGAGGGATACAGATCCCATAAGTTAAGGCAGTTTTAGTATGGAAGGGCAAAGTATGTCCACGCAGGCTTGGAAGGATGAAGGGCCTACTCCTGTGCTCTGCTATTCTTTGTTCACTTTGTTCTTAATAGATTTCCAGTAGATGATGCACGTAGGATTGAACACAAGCCTGCCCTGACCTTAGGGAGAGATAGAGAGAGAGAGAGAGAGAGAGAGAGAGAGAGAGATGGGGGGGAGGGGGGCGCATGGAGAAAACTGGTGGTGGCTTCACCTGAGAGTCACCATGTCTCGGGTGAGGGAGGGGTTGGAAGGGTTCAACCTTCATAATGACCTCAGTCGATGCTCAATCGGCTCAATATTCTCTCCAATTGTCTGGATGAGCTCAGCTCCACCAACACTTAATAAGGTTGACACCATCCAGGACAGTCCAACCTCCTGACTGGCACCACATCCACATGTGTCCGTACCCTCCACGACCGACAGTGAGTAGCAATGGTGTGTACCATCTACAAGATGCGCTGCAGAAATTCATAGAGGCCCCTCACACAGCATGCTCAAAACCCATGAGAAGGATATGAGTCTCAGATTCACGGGAATTCCACCCACTGAAAGTTCTCTTCCAAGTCACTCACCATCACAATGTGGAAATTTATAACCATTCCTTTACTGGTGCTGGGTCAAAATCCTGAAATTACCATCCTAAAGGCATTGTGGGTCAACCTTTCACAGTTGGACGCCACTGGTTCAAGAGATTGCTTACTACCACTTTCTGAAAGGCAACCAGGGACATGCAATAAATGCTGGCCCAGCCAGCGATGCCCACGTATCAGGAGTGAATAAAATAAAAGATGATTGAACTCACCAGATGTACACTCGTGTTGATGGTGTTGATTTTCTTGTAAACAGGGATTTTCATCATGAGTCAATTTGTGTATTGAGTCCTTTCTGTCAGTATCAGCACTGGGCAGAATTTCCTTTGGTGCATTTTGATCTTGATCCTAAATATGACAAAGCCAAGATTAGATGTTAGATAGCTGAGTCCCCGGGTTTTTGAATTCACCGAGCTCCACATTCCCATCCCCAGCCACTGCAGCAATAATGCTTTGAGAACTATAGGGTTGATTTACCAGAGGTAAGTTGAAAAAAATATTATTCAACCATTCATCACAACAAAGGCATAATAGTAAAGTGTTTCTGGTGCCAGAATTGCAAAAAAAAATCATTAAATTTGGTGCAGTGCCTAATTTGTGGAACAAAAATGCACACCTTTTCCTCATTCTGCTATTAGAACATTCATAAAGCCTACCATTTAAATCATGTTCATATTGTTTCAAATCAAGCTGCATTTACAGTGTGAGAGCACATCCGTGCAGAAATTTCCTGCCTTCCTGTTATCGACATCTATAATGTTCCTTTTCACATCCACTGTTCCATACAGGAAAATTAAACCTCTGCTCTTCCTCCATTTGTCTAAAGTGGTTATCACTGTTAGCACTGTCGCCTCACAGAGCCAGGGACCCAAGTTCAATTCCCGCCTCGGGCTACTGTCTGTGTGGAGTTTGCACATTCTCCCCGTGGGGTCTGCGTGGGTTTCCTCCGGGTGCTCTGGTTCCCTCCCAAAGTCCAAAGATGTGCAGGCTAGGTGGATTGGCCGTGCTAAATTGCCCACAGTGTTCAGGGGTGTGTGGGTTATGGGGGGATGGGTCTGGGCGGGATGCTTCAAGGGGCGGTGTGGACTTGTTGGACTGAAGGGCCTGTTTCCACACGATAGGGAATCTAATCTAATCTAAACAAAGTTAGGAAAGGGCTCGTTTGAGTTCACACTGGGTTCAGACTTGCTGCTGCAACGGATTCTACACTGTTCTCAGCCACGTCTGGCCAGGCGCACTCACTGCTGTCAGTGCATTAAGATCGGGACAGGAGGTGAGTAAAGGGAAAAAAAAAGAACCCAGGAAAAGAGAAAAGAAAAAGCCGTCGTAGTAACGTTGTCCTGTTTCAGGAGGCCCAATCCCCTGTCATCTTAATGAGGATATTGTGTGGGGAATGCGTTAGGTCAGTAAAAAAAAAAATTGTTATAGATCCATAGAGTTCTAGAATCGTAGAATCTTGACATTGCAGAAATATGCCATTCGGCCCATCGAGTCTGCAACTCCCTTTGAAAGGCATCCCACCTGGACCCAACAGCTCCGTATCGCAGAAACTGCATTGGTATTTCCATCATGTTTAACCCCACCTAATTAACACATCCGTGCACACTAAGGGACACTGTTTAGTTTGGATAACTCAACTAAGCTGCATATTTTTGCAGCACAGAGAAAGGCCTTTTTTCCCATTGCATCTGTGCTGGTCAGAAACAGCCAACCAAGGTTTCTAATCCTACTTCCAAGCACTTCTTCCATATTCTTGTCTGTCTTGGCTTACCTTCTCAAATAAAATGCCACATTGTCATAGGCTTAATTTCTAAGAAATTTGTTACAACTTGATGACCCTATAAATACAATGAACAATATATTTCTGGTTGAGTTAACCATCAGATAAGACGCATTTCTGACAAACGAACCTCAAATTCCATCGGAATGAATGGAGTGGGATCGAATAAATTTGCACCAACATCATCCACGTCGTCATCCCTAACTACAAATGGACTGTCCTGCTGTAACACTGCATCTCTCGATTGTTGAATGTCAGCTACGGTGGACACGTTTGCTGTGTCTCCAACATTAGTGCCCTCTAGAAAATGCAAAAAAAATTGTACTCAGATCGTTTCAACGTAAAATGTATTGAAAAAATTCATACAGCCATGGCTTTGAACGGCTTGAACATGTTCATAAAATTCATAACTGCTTCCCCTACGATGGAAAGTAAAGAAAACCTATGTATATGTACTTGTAGATTGATTTTTCTGCTTTCTATGCTCCTGTCATACACAATCTTTTTAATTTCATGACTTGGTCATCCATTTTTGTTATTGCTGGAAACATGGTTTCATGTCATTGTATTGACATCAGGTTACTAAAAGTAAATCATTGACTTATCTCAAGTGTACACAAGGGTGTATAATCTAAACCAAAAGTGATAACCGAATTCAGTGAGATAAATATTGATTCATGGCAGACGACTGCAAGTGTATATTCAGATCAAGGTTTAACTGTACAAAAAAGATCTCTGGAGTCTCCTGCCTTCTATTCCTACAGGATTCCTTGCAGTTACCTCATGAGAAGAGTTTTCTCTACAATGGTGGAAGACAAGGTTTCTATATCTACCTGTGCTCATCTATCATCAGTCCACCTATCTTCCCCAGCCCGACCCCCTCTCCCTCGATTTATTTCAGAGACTCCTTCTCCTCCCCTATTTCTGAAGAAGGATGCCAACCTGAAACGTAAGCTTTCCTGCTCCTCTGATGCTGCTTTGCCCACTTCCTTCCTCCAGCTCCACAATGTGTTATCTCAGGCTCCAGACTGTGCAGTTCTTACTATCTCTGAGTGATTTTTATACCTTGTTCACTTGTGCTGATAGTCGAGTCATCAATACATATTTTCAGTACAAATTAGAATTATTGGCAGTGTGTGAACTGACTCTCTTAAATGTTAACTGTCATCTGACTATTTTGATTTGACCATGGGTTTACTTCCAGCTTCAATCTAAATCTAAATCTGTAACCCTAACCCTATCTGTCACCCGACACACTTTATAAACTGCCACTCTTCCTCTTCATCCTCCACCTTGCTACTTTATTCAATTACCTGCTATATCTGGTCGATTTACCAATGATGTATCTGCCAATCTGACAATAATACATCTGCCCCCATAACCCTCGGCCAGCTGCCACTCTAAACTATCCATTTGCTAGTTGACATTTACCAACTCTGGAACATTCAATTCCAACGATTCCTCCCCTGCACATTCTTCTTCACCTATGCCCACTCAGACCTGTACCTGGTGTGTCATGTGCTAATCCATTTGAGATAACATCTCTCAGCATGTAGACCCAAGAAGCATTCACTCAATCAGCAGCTTCCACGAGTCAGGTATGTTGAAAATGTGCACCGGTAGGAGCTGACTTCTGTGCAATTATTATTTTTTCGACACTACCAGAGAGGTGCTGGCCAGATGGTTTGCAATTCAGATTGGTGTCAACAGTCTGAGTTCAATTCCTGTATTGGTTGAGGTCGATATAAAGGACAGTCCTTCTCACCTGAAGCCTGGTGACCCTCAGGTTCAACCACCAAGTCATCTCTCTCTGAGTGTAATGAGGGAGCAGCCCTATGCTCCAGGTGCATTGAGTTGACCTTTACCAAAGAGGTCTGCTATTGTGGTTAGGCTCATCTTCTATGAAGGGGAACATTAGTAGGGAACATTTTGTCTGATGTGTATCACAGATATGGTTTTGAAAACTGAGGGGAATAAGGTTACCGAGGTTGTTTAGACAAAATATACACACAGCTGGAAATATGATTTCAGCTGATAACAAGAACTCACCAGGTATACCTGTACTCTTGTCATTTTGATAACCTGTTCCTTCTTTCAGTCCTGGATGGATCTCCTCAGTCATGGTAGGCGTCAGGCTGATGTTCTCATTGGAACTATTGCCACTGAGTGGAGTTTCCTTATGTCCATTTTCATTTTCGTGCTAAGTCAAGCAAATTATGATTAGATATTGTATGGCTAAGCTTTCTGTTTCCTGAACTTGTTCAGCTTTGCAAGTCCCCACCCAGTTCAGCCAATGACAATGAATCCCTGTGATGACGTTTGGACAGGTGATGAAGAAAGAAACCAGGCTACTGATCAAAACAACAAAAACATGCATCATAGAGGTTAAACCGTCACTTAAAAGTGATGTCTAAAACTGTGCACAGTTCATCAAATTGCACCTAGTCTTTAACAAAAAAAAACAAAAGAACTGCAGATGCTGTAAATCAAGAGCAAAAACAAAGTTGCTGGAAAATGCTCCTAATTCTAACATTTCCTGAATATTCATTTGCTGCCACCTCTACTTTCAGGGATGACACCCAAGCAGGACCACACCTCCCTGCCACGGTAGCTAAAGAAGCGTGTTTTTGATGTTTCTGCACATCAGATGCAGTAGTGGTTCAGGAGTTTAGGTCTTCTGCCTGTTTATGTTCTTTTCTGCCACATCGCTACTGTGCCATTTGGTGTTATGTCTCAATATGTGATTATACTTCATGAACATATTGTTGCTAGTTTGAAATCACCCTTCATTCCTTGTGTCAGAGCTAATGAAGTGTGCAGTGATTTTATTCTGTGGAATTTTCTGAATTATCCATTGCACTGCTGTCCTTTTTTGATATAGGAGAACATAACCAGGCAGAGAAGCATTTATAGATACTGGGAACTGCAGATGCTGGAGAATCCAAGATAACAAAGTGTGGAGCTGGATGAACACAGCAGGCCAAGCAGCATCTCAGGAGCACAGAAGCTGATGTTTTGGACCTTCATCAGAATTGGCCTGCTGTGTTCATCCAGCTTCACACTTTGTTATCAGAGAAGTACTTATAAGCCACTTGGACATAGCACTGAGTATATTGTAGTTGATTGGTTAAATGTTACTTTTACCCCTCAGCGCATGCACAGCTGTCTTCAAGAGTGAAAAACTTTCTTTTTTTCAGCTCAATGAGCCGAATGAACTCTTTATGGCCTGGAGGGATTCAATGATTCTACTCCAAAGAAGATTTCAACAATGTAGAACGTAACTTCCAAATTTCCACGCTTACTTACTTGGCCGTTATTGAAAACATCCCTTGCACTCCTCAATGGATTTAAGTGGAACCCTCCTTAGGAATAATTGGTTCAGAATCCACTGTCATTGGAATTGGACAAAGTAACAATTGGTATGTACATCTAATGTTACAGCTGGCAGTGGAGATATTCAACACTCCCTGAACTACGAAAGCAGGAGTTTTGATGTCATCAATGCACACAGATGCAAAGGGCTTGATATGTACTATTTCCACTGCATCAGACTAATTCTCCTTCTTAATGATTAAGAAGGAAGACTCACTTGTCCATATCGAGAAGGATGAACTACCAGAGGCAGGTGAAGACCAATTGACAACATTAAGGGGCCTGGAAGCTGGGATTGATTGTTTCCAAAGCAAAATATATCACTGCAGTGAGACTTACTTGTACTGTGTTTATAAAAGGAAAGAAATGGTTAGAATGTGTAAAATATTATTGTCCGAGCATAAACACTCTCACTCCATATGATTTGGGAACAAAGTAAGATAAATTTGTGGTAAAAGTACCTCCAACTCTCCCTGAATAAGTGAATTCTGTTGAGGCTGATTTGGACACATACTGTCCACAGTTTCATCACTAATTTCAGATGGACTGCTCTGTTGGATCTCTGTACCTTCGGGCTGCTTGGTGCCAGCCACTGTAGACACAATCTGGGAATCTCCAACATTATTGTTCGCTATAAATTCAATGTAAAGAAAACTGAAATTAGTTAGCTGCAGGAGACAATATTCCATTCATCAACATTTTGAGTTGCATGAAAATGTTCATAAATGTAACTTTCAGAACACTATGAATGAAAGCCAAATGAACTATGGTCATGGTATACATGAGGAATTCTCTACTTTCTTTCTGTCCTCCAAATGGTTTTTGTCTCCACATCCAAATCCATTTCTAACTTTATAATCTGCTTATCCTATTTTCAGACAACGTAACGTGTATGTTGGTGGCATGGAAATCTCTCCTTGTGTCTGGATGTAACCTTTGATTCAACATAAAGCTATGAACTGATAAACACTCATAGTGTGTGGGGAAGGTGAAATGCAATTGCTTAAATGATCACTCATGGTAGCTGCCTCAATCCAGACATCTGCGGAACATTGTCCAGTCTGATGTCTGTCCTGCAAGAATCCTTCAGTAGCCATGCCCGTGCTACACAGGAGAGGAACAAATCAGAAGTGTTGTAGCTGGCTGTCTTTTGGCCTGTGACGCTTGATTTACTCAGGCTGAAGCTCAGACTCTGAAATGGTGTGCATGGGATTGAAGAAGCTGGTAGTATGTGTCTGATTGAATAGTGGGATAGATTAGAGGGGCTCAAAGGTCTATTCCTTTTCTGATGATACATTTCATACTAAAGAAACAGTGCTCCAGTTTGCAGCTGTTGGAAATCCATCAATCCTCTTCTGCCACCGTAGACACAGTTGGGTAATTATCCCAACCAGATTTGACAACTGCCCTTCGATCATCTGCTATCCTACCTTCCACACCTTGTTGACCTACTCACGTGCTCACTTGCAACAGTACACAGACAGTCACATGAAACACTGGACCCTCAGCCAGTTGCCTTTCAGCCTCTCAGGAACTTCTCGGTGAGTGGGTTACGATGAACTAACATTTTGCGTGGGCTTGGAGGTGTTGGCAGGTCTGCACAGGGTCGGTCAGGCACTTGCTGACTGTTTGTTTGCATTGTGCCAGATCTTCCCAAAATGTTTCCTCCCAGAAAATTGAAGTACGATTAGTCTGGAAGTGTCTGTCTGATCAGTGATGGAAATATGTCTTAGGATCCAGGCCTGTGAGACTCATGTCAGTCGGAGGGAAAATATTAGAAAAGATTCACAGGGACAAAGTCTATATGTATTCAGAATCAAATAGACATATTAGCAGCAGCCAGCATGGTTTTGTACAGGAGTGGTCATGTCTCATGAACTTCATCAAGTTTTCTGAGGAAGTGATGAAGATGATTGATAAGGAAAAATTGTCTGATGTTGTCCACATAGACTTTAGTAAAGCCTATGACAAGGTTCCTCACGCAGACTGGTACAAAAGAGGAAATCACACTGTATGAGGCATGAGCTGGCAAGGTGGACTCAGAATTGGCTCAAAGAAGGCAGATAATAGCGGTGGAAGGATGCTTTACACGAGGCAGTCTTGTGACTAGTGCTGCTCCACAGGGAACAGTGCTGGGACCTTTACTGTCATGGTGTACATAAATGATTTGAAGGAAAATGTAGTCGGCCTAATTAGTAATTCTTTTACTAATAATTGCAGGTAATACAAAGATTGCGGATTTGCTGATAGTGAGGAGGATTGTCAGAGGTTATAGCAGGATATAGATAATTTAGAGGCATACACAAAAAGAAATAGCAGGTGGAGTTTAATCTGGGCAAATGTGAGGAGATGGATTTAGGAAGGTCACCTACAGGTGGAGATTATACAGTGAACTTCAGAACTCTTAAGAGTACTCATATGCTGAGGGTTTCTGGGTAGGAAGTCCACACATCACTGAAGGTGGCAGTGTAGGTACATAAAGTAGCAAAAACAGCCTATGGGATGTTTTACCTCTTTTGAAGGGACATTGAGTATAAGGGTAGACAAATTATGCTGCAGATTTATGGAATATTAGCCACACTTGGAATATTGCACACAGTTCTAGTTGATGTACTGCTTGAAGAATGTGAATGCCTTGGAGAGGGCACCAGAAAGGTTTAACATATTGTTGCACAGTGTGGGCATTTTAGCTATGCAGGAAGGTTGTACAGACTGTGTTTGTTTTTACAGGAATGCAGGAGATTGAAGGACAACCTAGTGGAAGTTAATAAGATTGTGAATAACATGATAGAGTGGAGAGTATGACTTTTTTCCTCCCAAGGACAGAGGGGTCAATTACAATGGAACACTGTTTCAATGTGCAGGGGGCAATTTCAAAAGAGAGGTACGAGATATATTTTTGACTCAAAGGGTGGTGAGTGCCTATATGCTGCCGGAGGATGTGGTGGAAGCAAACACAATAGCAGCATTCGAGAAACACCTGGATGAATGTATGTATGAAAAGGGAGTAGAGGGATACAGATCCCATAAGTTAAGGCAGTTTTAGTATGGAAGGGCAAAGTATGTCCACGCAGGCTTGGAAGGATGAAGGGCCTACTCCTGTGCTCTGCTATTCTTTGTTCACTTTGTTCTTAATAGATTTCCAGTAGATGATGCACGTAGGATTGAACACAAGCCTGCCCTGACCTTAGGGAGAGATAGAGAGAGAGAGAGAGAGAGAGAGAGAGAGAGATGGGGGGGAGGGGGGCGCATGGAGAAAACTGGTGGTGGCTTCACCTGAGAGTCACCATGTCTCGGGTGAGGGAGGGGTTGGAAGGGTTCAACCTTCATAATGACCTCAGTCGATGCTCAATCGGCTCAATATTCTCTCCAATTGTCTGGATGAGCTCAGCTCCACCAACACTTAATAAGGTTGACACCATCCAGGACAGTCCAACCTCCTGACTGGCACCACATCCACATGTGTCCGTACCCTCCACGACCGACAGTGAGTAGCAATGGTGTGTACCATCTACAAGATGCGCTGCAGAAATTCATAGAGGCCCCTCACACAGCATGCTCAAAACCCATGAGAAGGATATGAGTCTCAGATTCACGGGAATTCCACCCACTGAAAGTTCTCTTCCAAGTCACTCACCATCACAATGTGGAAATTTATAACCATTCCTTTACTGGTGCTGGGTCAAAATCCTGAAATTACCATCCTAAAGGCATTGTGGGTCAACCTTTCACAGTTGGACGCCACTGGTTCAAGAGATTGCTTACTACCACTTTCTGAAAGGCAACCAGGGACATGCAATAAATGCTGGCCCAGCCAGCGATGCCCACGTATCAGGAGTGAATAAAATAAAAGATGATTGAACTCACCAGATGTACACTCGTGTTGATGGTGTTGATTTTCTTGTAAACAGGGATTTTCATCATGAGTCAATTTGTGTATTGAGTCCTTTCTGTCAGTATCAGCACTGGGCAGAATTTCCTTTGGTGCATTTTGATCTTGATCCTAAATATGACAAAGCCAAGATTAGATGTTAGATAGCTGAGTCCCCGGGTTTTTGAATTCACCGAGCTCCACATTCCCATCCCCAGCCACTGCAGCAATAATGCTTTGAGAACTATAGGGTTGATTTACCAGAGGTAAGTTGAAAAAAATATTATTCAACCATTCATCACAACAAAGGCATAATAGTAAAGTGTTTCTGGTGCCAGAATTGCAAAAAAAAATCATTAAATTTGGTGCAGTGCCTAATTTGTGGAACAAAAATGCACACCTTCTCCTCATTCTGCTATTAGAACATTCATAAAGCCTACCATTTAAATCATGTTCATATTGTTTCAAATCAAGCTGCATTTACAGTGTGAGAGCACATCCGTGCAGAAATTTCCTGCCTTCCTGTTATCGACATCTATAATGTTCCTTTTCACATCCACTGTTCCATACAGGAAAATTAAACCTCTGCTCTTCCTCCATTTGTCTAAAGTGGTTATCACTGTTAGCACTGTCGCCTCACAGAGCCAGGGACCCAAGTTCAATTCCCGCCTCGGGCTACTGTCTGTGTGGAGTTTGCACATTCTCCCCGTGGGGTCTGCGTGGGTTTCCTCCGGGTGCTCTGGTTCCCTCCCAAAGTCCAAAGATGTGCAGGCTAGGTGGATTGGCCATGCTAAATTGCCCACAGTGTTCAGGGGTGTGTGGGTTATGGGGGGATGGGTCTGGGCGGGATGCTTCAAGGGGCGGTGTGGACTTGTTGGACTGAAGGGCCTGTTTCCACACGATAGGGAATCTAATCTAATCTAAACAAAGTTAGGAAAGGGCTCGTTTGAGTTCACACTGGGTTCAGACTTGCTGCTGCAACGGATTCTACACTGTTCTCAGCCACGTCTGGCCAGGCGCACTCACTGCTGTCAGCGCATTAAGATCGGGACAGGAGATGAGTAAAGGGAAAAAAAAAGAACCCAGGAAAAGAGAAAAGAAAAAGCCGTCGTAGTAACGTTGTCCTGTTTCAGGAGGCCCAATCCCCTGTCATCTTAATGAGGATATTGTGTGGGGAATGCGTTAGGTCAGTAAAAAAAAAAATTGTTATAGATCCATAGAGTTCTAGAATCGTAGAATCTTGACATTGCAGAAATATGCCATTCGGCCCATCGAGTCTGCAACTCCCTTTGAAAGGCATCCCACCTGGACCCAACAGCTCCGTATCGCAGAAACTGCATTGGTATTTCCATCATGTTTAACCCCACCTAATTAACACATCCGTGCACACTAAGGGACACTGTTTAGTTTGGATAACTCAACTAAGCTGCATATTTTTGCAGCACAGAGAAAGGCCTTTTTTCCCATTGCATCTGTGCTGGTCAGAAACAGCCAACCAAGGTTTCTAATCCTACTTCCAAGCACTTCTTCCATATTCTTGTCTGTCTTGGCTTACCTTCTCAAATAAAATGCCACATTGTCATAGGCTTAATTTCTAAGAAATTTGTTACAACTTGATGACCCTATAAATACAATGAACAATATATTTCTGGTTGAGTTAACCATCAGATAAGACGCATTTCTGACAAACGAACCTCAAATTCCATCGGAATGAATGGAGTGGGATCGAATAAATTTGCACCAACATCATCCACGTCGTCATCCCTAACTACAAATGGACTGTCCTGCTGTAACACTGCATCTCTCGATTGTTGAATGTCAGCTACGGTGGACACGTTTGCTGTGTCTCCAACATTAGTGCCCTCTAGAAAATGCAAAAAAAATTGTACTCAGATCGTTTCAACGTAAAATGTATTGAAAAAATTCATACAGCCATGGCTTTGAACGGCTTGAACATGTTCATAAAATTCATAACTGCTTCCCCTACGATGGAAAGTAAAGAAAACCTATGTATATGTACTTGTAGATTGATTTTTCTGCTTTCTATGCTCCTGTCATACACAATCTTTTTAATTTCATGACTTGGTCATCCATTTTTGTTATTGCTGGAAACATGGTTTCATGTCATTGTATTGACATCAGGTTACTAAAAGTAAATCATTGACTTATCTCAAGTGTACACAAGGGTGTATAATCTAAACCAAAAGTGATAACCGAATTCAGTGAGATAAATATTGATTCATGGCAGACGACTGCAAGTGTATATTCAGATCAAGGTTTAACTGTACAAAAAAGATCTCTGGAGTCTCCTGCCTTCTATTCCTACAGGATTCCTTGCAGTTACCTCATGAGAAGAGTTTTCTCTACAATGGTGGAAGACAAGGTTTCTATATCTACCTGTGCTCATCTATCATCAGTCCACCTATCTTCCCCAGCCCGACCCCCTCTCCCTCGATTTATTTCAGAGACTCCTTCTCCTCCCCTATTTCTGAAGAAGGATGCCAACCTGAAACGTAAGCTTTCCTGCTCCTCTGATGCTGCTTTGCCCACTTCCTTCCTCCAGCTCCACAATGTGTTATCTCAGGCTCCAGACTGTGCAGTTCTTACTATCTCTGAGTGATTTTTATACCTTGTTCACTTGTGCTGATAGTCGAGTCATCAATACATATTTTCAGTACAAATTAGAATTATTGGCAGTGTGTGAACTGACTCTCTTAAATGTTAACTGTCATCTGACTATTTTGATTTGACCATGGGTTTACTTCCAGCTTCAATCTAAATCTAAATCTGTAACCCTAACCCTATCTGTCACCCGACACACTTTATAAACTGCCACTCTTCCTCTTCATCCTCCACCTTGCTACTTTATTCAATTACCTGCTATATCTGGTCGATTTACCAATGATGTATCTGCCAATCTGACAATAATACATCTGCCCCCATAACCCTCGGCCAGCTGCCACTCTAAACTATCCATTTGCTAGTTGACATTTACCAACTCTGGAACATTCAATTCCAACGATTCCTCCCCTGCACATTCTTCTTCACCTATGCCCACTCAGACCTGTACCTGGTGTGTCATGTGCTAATCCATTTGAGATAACATCTCTCAGCATGTAGACCCAAGAAGCATTCACTCAATCAGCAGCTTCCACGAGTCAGGTATGTTGAAAATGTGCACCGGTAGGAGCTGACTTCTGTGCAATTATTATTTTTTCGACACTACCAGAGAGGTGCTGGCCAGATGGTTTGCAATTCAGATTGGTGTCAACAGTCTGAGTTCAATTCCTGTATTGGTTGAGGTCGATATAAAGGACAGTCCTTCTCACCTGAAGCCTGGTGACCCTCAGGTTCAACCACCAAGTCATCTCTCTCTGAGTGTAATGAGGGAGCAGCCCTATGCTCCAGGTGCATTGAGTTGACCTTTACCAAAGAGGTCTGCTATTGTGGTTAGGCTCATCTTCTATGAAGGGGAACATTAGTAGGGAACATTTTGTCTGATGTGTATCACAGATATGGTTTTGAAAACTGAGGGGAATAAGGTTACCGAGGTTGTTTAGACAAAATATACACACAGCTGGAAATATGATTTCAGCTGATAACAAGAACTCACCAGGTATACCTGTACTCTTGTCATTTTGATAACCTGTTCCTTCTTTCAGTCCTGGATGGATCTCCTCAGTCATGGTAGGCGTCAGGCTGATGTTCTCATTGGAACTATTGCCACTGAGTGGAGTTTCCTTATGTCCATTTTCATTTTCGTGCTAAGTCAAGCAAATTATGATTAGATATTGTATGGCTAAGCTTTCTGTTTCCTGAACTTGTTCAGCTTTGCAAGTCCCCACCCTGTTCAGCCAATGACAATGAATCCCTGTGATGACGTTTGGACAGGTGATGAAGAAAGAAACCAGGCTACTGATCAAAACAACAAAAACATGCATCATAGAGGTTAAACCGTCACTTAAAAGTGATGTCTAAAACTGTGCACAGTTCATCAAATTGCACCTAGTCTTTAACAAAAAAAAACAAAAGAACTGCAGATGCTGTAAATCAAGAGCAAAAACAAAGTTGCTGGAAAATGCTCCTAATTCTAACATTTCCTGAATATTCATTTGCTGCCACCTCTACTTTCAGGGATGACACCCAAGCAGGACCACACCTCCCTGCCACGGTAGCTAAAGAAGCGTGTTTTTGATGTTTCTGCACATCAGATGCAGTAGTGGTTCAGGAGTTTAGGTCTTCTGCCTGTTTATGTTCTTTTCTGCCACATCGCTACTGTGCCATTTGGTGTTATGTCTCAATATGTGATTATACTTCATGAACATATTGTTGCTAGTTTGAAATCACCCTTCATTCCTTGTGTCAGAGCTAATGAAGTGTGCAGTGATTTTATTCTGTGGAATTTTCTGAATTATCCATTGCACTGCTGTCCTTTTTTGATATAGGAGAACATAACCAGGCAGAGAAGCATTTATAGATACTGGGAACTGCAGATGCTGGAGAATCCAAGATAACAAAGTGTGGAGCTGGATGAACACAGCAGGCCAAGCAGCATCTCAGGAGCACAGAAGCTGATGTTTTGGACCTTCATCAGAATTGGCCTGCTGTGTTCATCCAGCTTCACACTTTGTTATCAGAGAAGTACTTATAAGCCACTTGGACATAGCACTGAGTATATTGTAGTTGATTGGTTAAATGTTACTTTTACCCCTCAGCGCATGCACAGCTGTCTTCAAGAGTGAAAAACTTTCTTTTTTTCAGCTCAATGAGCCGAATGAACTCTTTATGGCCTGGAGGGATTCAATGATTCTACTCCAAAGAAGATTTCAACAATGTAGAACGTAACTTCCAAATTTCCACGCTTACTTACTTGGCCGTTATTGAAAACATCCCTTGCACTCCTCAATGGATTTAAGTGGAACCCTCCTTAGGAATAATTGGTTCAGAATCCACTGTCATTGGAATTGGACAAAGTAACAATTGGTATGTACATCTAATGTTACAGCTGGCAGTGGAGATATTCAACACTCCCTGAACTACGAAAGCAGGAGTTTTGATGTCATCAATGCACACAGATGCAAAGGGCTTGATATGTACTATTTCCACTGCATCAGACTAATTCTCCTTCTTAATGATTAAGAAGGAAGACTCACTTGTCCATATCGAGAAGGATGAACTACCAGAGGCAGGTGAAGACCAATTGACAACATTAAGGGGCCTGGAAGCTGGGATTGATTGTTTCCAAAGCAAAATATATCACTGCAGTGAGACTTACTTGTACTGTGTTTATAAAAGGAAAGAAATGGTTAGAATGTGTAAAATATTATTGTCCGAGCATAAACACTCTCACTCCATATGATTTGGGAACAAAGTAAGATAAATTTGTGGTAAAAGTACCTCCAACTCTCCCTGAATAAGTGAATTCTGTTGAGGCTGATTTGGACACATACTGTCCACAGTTTCATCACTAATTTCAGATGGACTGCTCTGTTGGATCTCTGTACCTTCGGGCTGCTTGGTGCCAGCCACTGTAGACACAATCTGGGAATCTCCAACATTATTGTTCGCTATAAATTCAATGTAAAGAAAACTGAAATTAGTTAGCTGCAGGAGACAATATTCCATTCATCAACATTTTGAGTTGCATGAAAATGTTCATAAATGTAACTTTCAGAACACTATGAATGAAAGCCAAATGAACTATGGTCATGGTATACATGAGGAATTCTCTACTTTCTTTCTGTCCTCCAAATGGTTTTTGTCTCCACATCCAAATCCATTTCTAACTTTATAATCTGCTTATCCTATTTTCAGACAACGTAACGTGTATGTTGGTGGCATGGAAATCTCTCCTTGTGTCTGGATGTAACCTTTGATTCAACATAAAGCTATGAACTGATAAACACTCATAGTGTGTGGGGAAGGTGAAATGCAATTGCTTAAATGATCACTCATGGTAGCTGCCTCAATCCAGACATCTGCGGAACATTGTCCAGTCTGATGTCTGTCCTGCAAGAATCCTTCAGTAGCCATGCCCGTGCTACACAGGAGAGGAACAAATCAGAAGTGTTGTAGCTGGCTGTCTTTTGGCCTGTGACGCTTGATTTACTCAGGCTGAAGCTCAGACTCTGAAATGGTGTGCATGGGATTGAAGAAGCTGGTAGTATGTGTCTGATTGAATAGTGGGATAGATTAGAGGGGCTCAAAGGTCTATTCCTTTTCTGATGATACATTTCATACTAAAGAAACAGTGCTCCAGTTTGCAGCTGTTGGAAATCCATCAATCCTCTTCTGCCACCGTAGACACAGTTGGGTAATTATCCCAACCAGATTTGACAACTGCCCTTCGATCATCTGCTATCCTACCTTCCACACCTTGTTGACCTACTCACGTGCTCACTTGCAACAGTACACAGACAGTCACATGAAACACTGGACCCTCAGCCAGTTGCCTTTCAGCCTCTCAGGAACTTCTCGGTGAGTGGGTTACGATGAACTAACATTTTGCGTGGGCTTGGAGGTGTTGGCAGGTCTGCACAGGGTCGGTCAGGCACTTGCTGACTGTTTGTTTGCATTGTGCCAGATCTTCCCAAAATGTTTCCTCCCAGAAAATTGAAGTACGATTAGTCTGGAAGTGTCTGTCTGATCAGTGATGGAAATATGTCTTAGGATCCAGGCCTGTGAGACTCATGTCAGTCGGAGGGAAAATATTAGAAAAGATTCACAGGGACAAAGTCTATATGTATTCAGAATCAAATAGACATATTAGCAGCAGCCAGCATGGTTTTGTACAGGAGTGGTCATGTCTCATGAACTTCATCAAGTTTTCTGAGGAAGTGATGAAGATGATTGATAAGGAAAAATTGTCTGATGTTGTCCACATGGACTTTAGTAAAGCCTATGACAAGGTTCCTCACGCAGACTGGTACAAAAGAGGAAATCACACTGTATGAGGCATGAGCTGGCAAGGTGGACTCAGAATTGGCTCAAAGAAGGCAGATAATAGCGGTGGAAGGATGCTTTACACGAGGCAGTCTTGTGACTAGTGCTGCTCCACAGGGAACAGTGCTGGGACCTTTACTGTCATGGTGTACATAAATGATTTGAAGGAAAATGTAGTCGGCCTAATTAGTAATTCTTTTACTAATAATTGCAGGTAATACAAAGATTGCGGATTTGCTGATAGTGAGGAGGATTGTCAGAGGTTATAGCAGGATATAGATAATTTAGAGGCATACACAAAAAGAAATAGCAGGTGGAGTTTAATCTGGGCAAATGTGAGGAGATGGATTTAGGAAGGTCACCTACAGGTGGAGATTATACAGTGAACTTCAGAACTCTTAAGAGTACTCATATGCTGAGGGTTTCTGGGTAGGAAGTCCACACATCACTGAAGGTGGCAGTGTAGGTACATAAAGTAGCAAAAACAGCCTATGGGATGTTTTACCTCTTTTGAAGGGACATTGAGTATAAGGGTAGACAAATTATGCTGCAGATTTATGGAATATTAGCCACACTTGGAATATTGCACACAGTTCTAGTTGATGTACTGCTTGAAGAATGTGAATGCTTGGAGAGGGCACCAGAAAGGTTTAACATATTGTTGCACAGTGTGGGCATTTTAGCTATGCAGGAAGGTTGTACAGACTGTGTTTGTTTTTACAGGAATGCAGGAGATTGAAGGACAACCTAGTGGAAGTTAATAAGATTGTGAATAACATGATAGAGTGGAGAGTATGACTTTTTTCCTCCCAAGGACAGAGGGGTCAATTACAATGGAACACTGTTTCAATGTGCAGGGGGCAATTTCAAAAGAGAGGTACGAGATATATTTTTGACTCAAAGGGTGGTGAGTGCCTATATGCTGCCGGAGGATGTGGTGGAAGCAAACACAATAGCAGCATTCGAGAAACACCTGGATGAATGTATGTATGAAAAGGGAGTAGAGGGATACAGATCCCATAAGTTAAGGCAGTTTTAGTATGGAAGGGCAAAGTATGTCCACGCAGGCTTGGAAGGATGAAGGGCCTACTCCTGTGCTCTGCTATTCTTTGTTCACTTTGTTCTTAATAGATTTCCAGTAGATGATGCACGTAGGATTGAACACAAGCCTGCCCTGACCTTAGGGAGAGATAGAGAGAGAGAGAGAGAGAGAGAGAGAGAGATGGGGGGGAGGGGGGCGCATGGAGAAAACTGGTGGTGGCTTCACCTGAGAGTCACCATGTCTCGGGTGAGGGAGGGGTTGGAAGGGTTCAACCTTCATAATGACCTCAGTCGATGCTCAATCGGCTCAATATTCTCTCCAATTGTCTGGATGAGCTCAGCTCCACCAACACTTAATAAGGTTGACACCATCCAGGACAGTCCAACCTCCTGACTGGCACCACATCCACATGTGTCCGTACCCTCCACGACCGACAGTGAGTAGCAATGGTGTGTACCATCTACAAGATGCGCTGCAGAAATTCATAGAGGCCCCTCACACAGCATGCTCAAAACCCATGAGAAGGATATGAGTCTCAGATTCACGGGAATTCCACCCACTGAAAGTTCTCTTCCAAGTCACTCACCATCACAATGTGGAAATTTATAACCATTCCTTTACTGGTGCTGGGTCAAAATCCTGAAATTACCATCCTAAAGGCATTGTGGGTCAACCTTTCACAGTTGGACGCCACTGGTTCAAGAGATTGCTTACTACCACTTTCTGAAAGGCAACCAGGGACATGCAATAAATGCTGGCCCAGCCAGCGATGCCCACGTATCAGGAGTGAATAAAATAAAAGATGATTGAACTCACCAGATGTACACTCGTGTTGATGGTGTTGATTTTCTTGTAAACAGGGATTTTCATCATGAGTCAATTTGTGTATTGAGTCCTTTCTGTCAGTATCAGCACTGGGCAGAATTTCCTTTGGTGCATTTTGATCTTGATCCTAAATATGACAAAGCCAAGATTAGATGTTAGATAGCTGAGTCCCCGGGTTTTTGAATTCACCGAGCTCCACATTCCCATCCCCAGCCACTGCAGCAATAATGCTTTGAGAACTATAGGGTTGATTTACCAGAGGTAAGTTGAAAAAAATATTATTCAACCATTCATCACAACAAAGGCATAATAGTAAAGTGTTTCTGGTGCCAGAATTGCAAAAAAAAATCATTAAATTTGGTGCAGTGCCTAATTTGTGGAACAAAAATGCACACCTTCTCCTCATTCTGCTATTAGAACATTCATAAAGCCTACCATTTAAATCATGTTCATATTGTTTCAAATCAAGCTGCATTTACAGTGTGAGAGCACATCCGTGCAGAAATTTCCTGCCTTCCTGTTATCGACATCTATAATGTTCCTTTTCACATCCACTGTTCCATACAGGAAAATTAAACCTCTGCTCTTCCTCCATTTGTCTAAAGTGGTTATCCTCAGATTTTCCACTATATCAAAAGACCTTGCCCTCTTCTTGAGCCGAATGGAACTCGTTAGCTTCTTTTCTGACTTCTGCTCAGAAACCATTCTCCTGCCAAGTTGTTCATCAACAACCTTAAGGGGAAGTGATGGCTTAGTGGTTTTATTGCTGGAACATTTGTACAAAGACCCAGGTTCAAATCCTGCCACGGCAGATGTTAGAATTGGAATTCAACATAGAATTTAATAATGACCATGAATTGATTGCTGAGGGGGTGGGGTGGGTTGGGGGTAATCCATCTGGCTAACTAATGTCCTTTAAGAATGAAACTACCATCCTTACCTGGCCAATGGAACTCTAGATCCATAGCAACGTGATTGACTCTTAACTGCCCTTGGGCAATAAATTCTGGCCCATCCAGTAATTCCTTCATCCATGAATTTGTTTTAAAAAAACACACTGGGGCTATGGTCTTGCTGCATATTCCCAATTCACGTGTACAAATAATAAAATGTTGAATGTTGTGTGATAAGTATTGTGCCTGATTCCTTGAATAATTATGATCAGATAATCCATATGGCACCTCATTAAAGTTAGTGATGGTAGTGAAACATACAAATGCAACATTCTTGCATTTCCCTTGTGTTCTCCAACAGCATGACCACTGATTTGACTGAACGCCCAGAGGAACAAAGGGATTATGGAATGCTTGGCACAGCTCCCTGAAGGTTGCAGTACACGTTAACAGCGAGTTTAAGGAGGTGGATGGGACATTTACCTTTCTCAGACAAGAATAGATTATAAAAGCTGGGGTGGTATCTTAGAGCTGTACAGAAATTTGCTTGGGCCATAGCTGGAAACTTTGTACAGTTCTGGTCTCCAAATTACAGGAAGAATGCAATTGTTCTTCAGTGTTTGCAGTTGGGATTCACCAGGATGTTGCCTGGGATGGAGGATTCTGGTGATGCAGAGAGGCTGTATAACCACGGGCTGTCTTCCTTGGAGCAGAAAAGGTTGAGGGGGTGCCTGATAGAGGTGTATAAGATTATGAAGAGCACAGACATGATGGATAGGAAGCAGCTGTTCCCCATTTTTGCAGGGGAAATAACAAGAGGGATTTTTTAAAAGTGAAAAGCAAGAGATTTAGAAGGGATTTGAGGAAAAATGTTTTCACCCAGAGGGCAGCGGGGGTCTGGAGTGCATTACCCTGGGAGGGTCATTGGGGTGGGAAACTTCACAACCTTTAATAAGTATTTGGAAGAGCACTTGAAATGGCAGAACATTCAAGACAATGGGCCTGGTGAGGGAACATGGGCTAGTGTAGACAGTACAGAAATGGTGGTTTGAAGGGTATCTTCTGTACTGTGTGACTACATGATACACTAAAACTGTTTATGATTTTACTTTAGGCCCACAGATACTGGTGGTGGAGGATGCATTCACTACTGTTGAGGATCTTGAAGTTTGAAGCCCTGACTCCATGTCACCGTCTGTCGTGCTCATCTCTCCTACTTGCTATAAACCTCCATCATTCTCTAGCACATGACATCCAAAAAAGTTCTTTATACATTGGCATAAAAATACGTATTTATGTGCCAACAAATGTTGCATAATTACAGTCGACAAGTGGCTCAAAAGAATTTGATGCTCTTCTGCAATTCCATGATTGTGCATTAATCTGAAAGACATTAAAATAATGATAATTATCTATAAATGGATTATTTAGTTTTCAAACAGGATTTAGTTCTCTGGATTGTTAATTGCTTTAAAATTGATTTAATAGTTAATATTATTATTATTAGCTAATTAATTAATAAATTGTCTTAAAAATTACCTGATTTCTTTGAGGTTACGTTTATATTTGAAGAGATGGTACAATGAGGAGATACATTTATCAGTCAGTCTGTTTGTTAGTACCTCATCCTGATTATCATCACTCAAATCCAGCTCTACCAATGAACCATTTGCTCTGAGTGCAGAGATGAGATCTTCCACACGATCATCTGTGAGTTTGTTTGATTTTAACCTATACCATTAAAATATAAACTAAGTTTTAATAAAGCAAACTTACACTCAGGCACAGAGACATCACACGCAGGTAAACACAAAGACAAACACACATAGTCACAGCAACACACACACATACACACAAACACTCGTGCACACGCACTTTTTTTGTGGTTGTTTTTGTGTTTGGTCATTGGAGGAGAAATTTGTTCATGGTTTAAACGTATCTACTGCCTTACTAAATTTCATCCTAACATATTTGGAAGCATATAATTTGATCACAAATAACACAGTAATCTGAAGTCCTTCTAAAGATGGATAAGTGCATTTATCAATATTTTAAATACAACTACTCACTCCAGCATCTGTATTTTGCAATTTTGTTTCTTCAGAGCTGCAGACAACAAATTAATTTCAGAAACTCCGAAGTCGTTCCTGTTAAGTCTAAGAGCCAGTAACATGATTAAGAAAATGAACAACACTGCAAAAATTGGAACATGATAAATTATTTATGGTATTTAACAGAAGCCAGTTGGGAAACAGAAGAATGAAGGTAGCATTGGTATCTCAAATGCAATTCAATCTTTTGTGATAAAGTGTTACAATGTAATATGCAGTGACCATTCTAACATGTATTTCCTTAAAGTAGATCTCTCTTAGCCTTCTAAAAGGAATCGGACAATAGATATTTACAAGTTTGTATGCAAAATAGACATGGAGTGGTTTATGTTCATTATTGGACATAGTAAATTCTGAGTGTAAATCATGGCAGATATCTTGCACAGGTCAATTCTGTTTAAGTTGGAATCACAGACTGTCACACTTTCTTTAAATATGCACTTAATACACATGCAAAGAAAATGCTATTTTTGAAAGTCATATCTCTAATGACCGGAGGATATAATGAAACATCAAATGTGTGTATGAACATGTGAAATAATCATTCCCCTTTATTTTTCTTTGCTTTAGGTCTTTCACTACTTTTTTGTCTCTGAAATAATGCTGGAAACTGTAATCTCAGTTTTCAGAACACTTTTCACAACACCAAATCAAACTAATCTGCTTCTCTGAATTAAGCTCAGATATATTGTTATTCATTTGCCCAAGCAGATCCAATCAACAAATAGGACATATTCCAAAGGCTAACAACACCAAATCTCAAAATTGAAGTCCATCTCATGTCTGCCCTCAAGTCTGAATTTGGTGGTTGTTTCTGATGGACACTTCCCTCTGATTTTCTGATAAAGAACTGCTCAGAGAATCCTGAAAAGAAGAAACAGAGCAACGCAGAGTTGGTGGAAGGTTCAAGTGGGAGGAAATCCGAAATTGATTTCAGCTTCTTGATAGATTTGAGCTTGCTGCAGTTTCCTTTTTAGTAGGTGACAACATGGAGCCTGAATGATAGTGAATGATGAGTGAAGGGACACCTGGGTCAGTGATTCAAGTAAATGGATAGGTGTGGACTCAGAGTTTGAGGTTACGTAAGGGGGAGGTGACGGTACTATCGCTAGACAATTAATGGGTGGACAAGTAATGTCCCTGGAATCTGAGTTTGAATCCCACTGTGGCATATGGTGGAGTTTGAACTCAATACGAATCTGAACTTAGCAGTGTCATGATGTGCATGAAAAAAAAATTGAGGGGGAAGAAATCCATCTGTGTCACTGATGTCCTCAGGGATATTCACACCTGGTTTGGCCAACACGTGACCCCAGAGCTACAGCAATATGGTTGACTCTTAATTAGGGATAGACAATGAATGTTGACCCAGCCAATCATGTTGATGTCCCGTGGAAGAATTTTTTTTTAAAAAAGTAAGCAGACATGTTAATGTGTTCTGACACACCATTCAGCATATACTAGCTAAACCACTAACATGGCAAGATAGGATGGCTATTGTTCAGTGAACTTCCTACGTTGGTTGGTTTAATAGGTGAGCTTGTGGGTTAATTGGGTGGTTGGCAAAGTGGATGAAGTAAAATGCTAGTTGATAAGAGGAAGTAACAAGTTGCATATGTTGATGATATGTGTGTCATTGGATCACCAAATTTGGGGAAGGTAGATATCTAAAATTTGGTTGTATATGAAGGTGAGAAGCTTTTGTAGGCAGTTATGGGAGGTGAGTGGCTAAACATGTTGGGAATGTTAACTCAGCTAAAGGGGGGCATTTAGTATCTCACTAAGACAGAGCGCTTATTTGAATAAGATGTTCTAGCAGTAGCTTCCAAAATGAGGAATGGACTGGGCGGAGTCGACAGTGCTCCCAGTTGTCAAGGATAGGTATCAAGAAAACACAGTTTAGTTTGTTTTTACGAAAGTCTCTTTTCATCTCACGAATACTAATGATGTGGAATGCACTGTCTTAAAATGGGGTGGAGACAGTTTGTGTGTGGCATTAAATTGCGTATTGGATGATTTTTTTAAAAAGAAACATGCAGGGGGTTGGGATGAAAGCAAGGCATTGACACAAAGTTAAAATGCTCAGAGAGCCAGGAGAACACAATGGGCCAAATGGCCTCCTTTGGCTCTGAATTCAATTCTGTGATTCTCTTCCAAAAGGTGATCCAGGTCTGATTGCTGGTTGTTGGATTCTGTTCTGTAGGTTTTACTGAATCTGTGAAAGGTTAGTTTTCACCTCTGTGAAATGAAATCGGATAGCTAAATGGATGCATTGCCAGCCAATGCTTATCGTTGAGTTTCCCTGTAACCTTTGATTCCCGGACTGATTAAGAACCTATTTTTCTCAGCATTAAATATTCACAAGGACTCTTCGCTCACCCACAACTGCTGACCTCACCGCCCCCACCTATCCGCTGTCTGTGACGAGTTCAAAGACTCACAACATTCTGAGAGAAATTCCTCCTCAACACAGACCTAAATTGATTTCCCCTTTATTGAGAGACTATGTCCATTGATTCCAAACTCTCCCATGAGGGGAATATTCTCTCAGCATTTACACAGTGAATCTCCTTAAGAAGTCTGCGTGTGCCTGAGTTATCAGCTCATTCACTATCTACCAGCACAATCCCATCTATTATCGTTCTGTTAAACACATCTGTGAACTGAGATACTATTCTAACCAATTTTCACTTTTCTACTTCAGCAATAATATTGTACATTATACTGAAAAAAAAACTCAGAGAATTACCTGAGTATTTTACATTTGGGCAGCACAGGCCCTAGTTGATAAAGACCTTCAGCTTGTATTTCACAAGCTGAGAGATTCAGCTCTTCTATCTGTTCCACGTGTAGAAATGAGATGGAGAGTGCCGCGCAATCAGACGGTTTCAGCCGAAGCTGGTTGAAAGTGATTGACTGCAGTGGGAGGAATGTGCCACTTGTCAGTTGTTTGTCTTGAAATTCAACAAAACAGTGCATCAGATGTAAGAAGACTCTTTGGCTTTGCAAATTTTCTGTATTTTTAATACATTTTTTAATATTGTCCTTGAGCCAAACAGACACAAGGTGAGTTGCTTCAGGAGGGAAGTTGCCCAAAAACGTATCAAGCTGACTGGTCGAATTCTGCGATAGCAGGCCGATGAGGAAACGTGAAAATATCTCGAATCGGTTGTCACTGCAGGTGAACCCTTCATAAAGCAATTGGACCAGACATTTTTCTGGCGTAGCCAGACTTTTGCCAAGTGCAGCAATGAAGTCCTGCAAAACAGAGTGACTGAAGGCATATGTAACATTGCATGAATCTCCAATCTCCATGATAAAGGAAGAGATGAGATTGGAAGCCTCAAGCTCTTGTTGATTGAACTGGTCTGAATCAAACACAGCAGCTTTTTTGCAAATTCCTTTCCAGGCCAACTCGCCTAGTTTTAACATTGCAGCACGAGCAGTACCCTCACCATAACCACATCTTGCTAACAGTTTTGTTACATAGGCAGAAAACACATCTGTGTTGGTTGGGATCAACAGTGGCCCGTCTTCTTCTCGTTCTCCCAGGCCTGTCTCTAATAAGGAGGAGAGAACGGAGCAGTACAGAGGGTTATAGCACATGGTGTACAATGTCTCATTCCACTGAATCGATTCCATTACATCCGTGGCTAACTGTTCATCTCCAAAATGTCGGCGAAAATATTGTTTTATACTCTCTGAGGTGAACCCCAGGATTTCTCCTCTTAGATTTATTTTTGTCTTTGTTAAATTCCCCATTTTCCAAGGCCGGCTTGTGACCAGCACTGAGCAACCATGCAGCAAATATCCCTCGATTAGGCAGCGCACAATATCGGAAACACAATGTAGGGATTCAGCATCGAAACATTGATTTTGTGGGTTTTTGCATCTGTCCAAATCGGTAAGATCCATGCCACTGTCAAACTGGTCTATATCATCGAATATGAACAATATGCTTCCAGGGTCTTCCCATGCATTTTTCAATGATTTTACGAGGTAAGGGTAGGAATTCAAGATGAGGGTATTTAAATTTGTCTTAACTTTTATTAAGTTTAATGCTGGTATATTTAATTGAAACACAAATTTAAACTCTTGATACATTCTCCCTGCAGCCCAATCATGGATTATTTTCTGTACCAAAGTGCTCTTTCCAATTCCTGCAGCTCCAAACACAACAGTTGTTCCGAACTTGTCTCTTTCAGAGCCACTTCTCAGCAACTGATCAACCCGAACTTGATGCATATTCTTGATACTTTCTCTTTGCACCTTTTCACGTTCTTTCCCTCTGGAATTTAGTTCATTTTCTACCAACCCAGGGTCACGTATTGGAGCAACAATCATTGTATCTATGAATGCCTCCTCAAGTGAGTCTACCTCGCTCTTGTATCTTCCTGAAGTTGTTGTGAATCTCAACATCATAGTCTGTTTTCGAAGGTTCTCCCTGTGTTGAAGCTCTGGTCCTTTAATTCAAAAGAAAACATTTATTTCCACAGTTCTTCTAATTTAGGAGCAAAATATCTCATGGAACTTTACGCCGAGGAACCTCATAGCCGATATCTTGTTTTGCAGTTGGAGTGGGTCTTCAACTTTAAATTTTGTGCAATTGGTTAGACAGTCATCACAACAACATTGTCAAATCTTATGCATAATATATTTGAAATTTGTCAATGAGTCTTTGGGAGCAAATTGAGCTTTCCCTATGAACCTTTAAATTATTAAGGGTCGGGGAAATTGCAGTGTGCTATAGGGCTGCCCTTACCTTAAATTTACACTTTAATCCGCATGTCACCACACATCATGTGAGGAGAGTAGTTGAGAAGAAGAGCCCTGCATGTTAGCCTCAGCCAGTATAGGAGTGGAACCCATGAGGCTAGTGTCACTCAGAATCACAATCCAGTCAACTGAGCTAGCTAAACCCCACAGAATCAAGTTAGAAATCTTAAAAGATAAGTGGCAATGTGCGTTGTGTTTTGATAGTGAGATAGCCTGTGGCACCACCAGGGGTAAATAAACTCCTTGCCTAGTATATTCCATAATCAAATAACAACATCAAACCAGGGACACTCATTTTTATGGATGAGGCTCCTTTCCAGATTGCACAGACGCCTTCACCCGAATCCAAATTTCCTCCCCCTTGACACTTTCCTCTGGCCTTTTACCAGCATTCAATTTCTTCATCAAGAACTGTTATGGCATCAGCCACCTCCATTTCTCTATCCCTCTGATGCATCCAAACCTAACTCCTGCTGAACTGACAGCATTCCGTGTTCCCAGATCCAATGTTGATTTTGTAATTAAGCCTGCTGATAAATGTGATGTGCTGTTGTCTGGTGGAGGCTGAGCACCAGTTCTCAGATACCACCTCCAACATCCCCCGTACCCCACAAACTAATATCAGACAATTGTATCCATGACTGTCACCAACTGGTCTGATCTGGGGATCTTCTGTGATGGCCTCCCAAATCATAGTTTCCCAACCCTGAGCATCTACTCAAAAACCTTCGATCCAGCTTCTAATACCTTCTCAAAATTCACAGGATTGCCTGGGCAGACCCATTGTTTCTGCTTTCTCCTGCCTCACAGTATTCATTTCTTTCTACCTTGGCTCGACGTTTACTTCTCTTCACCAGTCCCTCCCTACTTACATGTATGATTCTTCTGAGTCTTTCCATCAGTTTCACAGTTTCCAGTTTGTGGCCTCCAGCTGCCTCCTCTTTACCAAGGACATGCAATCCCTTTACACACCCACCCTCCATCAGGATGGTCTCAGGGCTCTCCATGTCTTCCCCTATGCACCACCTCTGTCCTCAACTTGGCAGAGCTCATTCTTGTTTTGAACAACTTTCTCCTTTAACTCCTTACACTGTCTTCACTTTAAAAGTGTGGCTATTGGTACCTGCATGGATCCCAATAAAACGTTGTTAGAGACCTACTTCGGCTCCCACATCGACTATTTGTCCAGTACGTTAATGATATCATCAGTGCTAATTCCCTGTCTCGTCTGCATTTTCTAAAAATCAATTTTGCTTCCAATTTTCACCCTTTCCTCACCTTGACTTGGTCCATCTCTGACTCTGTCCTTCCCTTCCCCGACATCACACTTTCAATTTTCAGGCATAGGTTATCCCCCGGTATCCAGCTGACTCATACAGTTACCTTGTTTATCCATCCTTACACCCTGCTTCCAGTAAAGACTCTGTCCCATTATTCCAGATTTTACGTATCTGTCACATCTGCTCCAATGATGCCACCTTCCTAAAGGGTGCCTCCGAAATGTCCACATTTTTCCTCAGCCAAGGATTCCCCAGCACTGTCACCTGTGTTCAGCCTTAATTCCCTTAATTCAGTCCTCATCCCCTCTCTTCCTTCCCACAACAGCAAGAGTTTCCCTCTGGTCACCACGTACCACTCCACCGCATCTACATCCAAATGATCATTGCCCTCCATTTCTGACAGCCCCAGCAGACGCCACCACAGGACACACATTCCGTCATTCCATCATCAAGCTTCTGCAGGCACTATTCCCTCCAAGATACTCTGGCACACTCCTTCTTCACTCCCAACACCTCCGCACATCCCACAGCACCTCACCCTGTGATTGCAAGTGTAACACCAACCTATTTACTTCCTTTCTTTTCATAATCCAAGGCCCCAGACACACTTTCCACCTGCGCTTCACTCAATCTAGTCCACTGCATTTGCTGCTCACAATGTCGTCTCCTTACATTGGGGAGGTGAAACACAGAGTGGGTGAATGTATTGCAGAACACATTTGTTTTGTCTGTAATGATGACCCTGACCCGCCAGTTGCCCGCCACGCCAACACAGCACAATGTCCCCAGGCCAATAGCGCTGCCCTGGGCTTGCTGTAGTTTTCCCTCGAAGCTCAGTGCATGCTGGAAGAATAGTGCCTCATTTCATTCTTCAGAGCTCAACACTGAGTTTAATAATTTTAGAGCCCGAACGCTTCCTTCCATGCCCTTTATCCATCCCTACAACCTTGGTCATGGTATGGGCTGCATTCAGCATAGCCAACTCATTTGTACTAACTAATGATTCCCACTATAACAAAGTGTGAAGCTGGATGAACACAGCAGGCCAAGCAGCATCTTAGGAGCACAAAAGCTGATGTTTCAGGCCTACACCCTTCATCTTGAAAATGTAGTCGGCCTAATTAGTAATTCTTTTACTAATAATTGCAGGTAATACAAAGATTGCGGATTTGCTGATAGTGAGGAGGATTGTCAGAGGTTATAGCAGGATATAGATAATTTAGAGGCATACACAAAAAGAAATAGCAGGTGGAGTTTAATCTGGGCAAATGTGAGGAGATGGATTTAGGAAGGTCACCTACAGGTGGAGATTATACAGTGAACTTCAGAACTCTTAAGAGTACTCATATGCTGAGGGTTTCTGGGTAGGAAGTCCACACATCACTGAAGGTGGCAGTGTAGGTACATAAAGTAGCAAAAACAGCCTATGGGATGTTTTACCTCTTTTGAAGGGACATTGAGTATAAGGGTAGACAAATTATGCTGCAGATTTATGGAATATTAGCCACACTTGGAATATTGCACACAGTTCTAGTTGATGTACTGCTTGAAGAATGTGAATGCTTGGAGAGGGCACCAGAAAGGTTTAACATATTGTTGCACAGTGTGGGCATTTTAGCTATGCAGGAAGGTTGTACAGACTGTGTTTGTTTTTACAGGAATGCAGGAGATTGAAGGACAACCTAGTGGAAGTTAATAAGATTGTGAATAACATGATAGAGTGGAGAGTATGACTTTTTTCCTCCCAAGGACAGAGGGGTCAATTACAATGGAACACTGTTTCAATGTGCAGGGGGCAATTTCAAAAGAGAGGTACGAGATATATTTTTGACTCAAAGGGTGGTGAGTGCCTATATGCTGCCGGAGGATGTGGTGGAAGCAAACACAATAGCAGCATTCGAGAAACACCTGGATGAATGTATGTATGAAAAGGGAGTAGAGGGATACAGATCCCATAAGTTAAGGCAGTTTTAGTATGGAAGGGCAAAGTATGTCCACGCAGGCTTGGAAGGATGAAGGGCCTACTCCTGTGCTCTGCTATTCTTTGTTCACTTTGTTCTTAATAGATTTCCAGTAGATGATGCACGTAGGATTGAACACAAGCCTGCCCTGACCTTAGGGAGAGATAGAGAGAGAGAGAGAGAGAGAGAGAGATGGGGGGGAGGGGGGCGCATGGAGAAAACTGGTGGTGGCTTCACCTGAGAGTCACCATGTCTCGGGTGAGGGAGGGGTTGGAAGGGTTCAACCTTCATAATGACCTCAGTCGATGCTCAATCGGCTCAATATTCTCTCCAATTGTCTGGATGAGCTCAGCTCCACCAACACTTAATAAGGTTGACACCATCCAGGACAGTCCAACCTCCTGACTGGCACCACATCCACATGTGTCCGTACCCTCCACGACCGACAGTGAGTAGCAATGGTGTGTACCATCTACAAGATGCGCTGCAGAAATTCATAGAGGCCCCTCACACAGCATGCTCAAAACCCATGAGAAGGATATGAGTCTCAGATTCACGGGAATTCCACCCACTGAAAGTTCTCTTCCAAGTCACTCACCATCACAATGTGGAAATTTATAACCATTCCTTTACTGGTGCTGGGTCAAAATCCTGAAATTACCATCCTAAAGGCATTGTGGGTCAACCTTTCACAGTTGGACGCCACTGGTTCAAGAGATTGCTTACTACCACTTTCTGAAAGGCAACCAGGGACATGCAATAAATGCTGGCCCAGCCAGCGATGCCCACGTATCAGGAGTGAATAAAATAAAAGATGATTGAACTCACCAGATGTACACTCGTGTTGATGGTGTTGATTTTCTTGTAAACAGGGATTTTCATCATGAGTCAATTTGTGTATTGAGTCCTTTCTGTCAGTATCAGCACTGGGCAGAATTTCCTTTGGTGCATTTTGATCTTGATCCTAAATATGACAAAGCCAAGATTAGATGTTAGATAGCTGAGTCCCCGGGTTTTTGAATTCACCGAGCTCCACATTCCCATCCCCAGCCACTGCAGCAATAATGCTTTGAGAACTATAGGGTTGATTTACCAGAGGTAAGTTGAAAAAAATATTATTCAACCATTCATCACAACAAAGGCATAATAGTAAAGTGTTTCTGGTGCCAGAATTGCAAAAAAAAATCATTAAATTTGGTGCAGTGCCTAATTTGTGGAACAAAAATGCACACCTTCTCCTCATTCTGCTATTAGAACATTCATAAAGCCTACCATTTAAATCATGTTCATATTGTTTCAAATCAAGCTGCATTTACAGTGTGAGAGCACATCCGTGCAGAAATTTCCTGCCTTCCTGTTATCGACATCTATAATGTTCCTTTTCACATCCACTGTTCCATACAGGAAAATTAAACCTCTGCTCTTCCTCCATTTGTCTAAAGTGGTTATCCTCAGATTTTCCACTATATCAAAAGACCTTGCCCTCTTCTTGAGCCGAATGGAACTCGTTAGCTTCTTTTCTGACTTCTGCTCAGAAACCATTCTCCTGCCAAGTTGTTCATCAACAACCTTAAGGGGAAGTGATGGCTTAGTGGTTTTATTGCTGGAACATTTGTACAAAGACCCAGGTTCAAATCCTGCCACGGCAGATGTTAGAATTGGAATTCAACATAGAATTTAATAATGACCATGAATTGATTGCTGAGGGGGTGGGGTGGGTTGGGGGTAATCCATCTGGCTAACTAATGTCCTTTAAGAATGAAACTACCATCCTTACCTGGCCAATGGAACTCTAGATCCATAGCAACGTGATTGACTCTTAACTGCCCTTGGGCAATAAATTCTGGCCCATCCAGTAATTCCTTCATCCATGAATTTGTTTTAAAAAAACACACTGGGGCTATGGTCTTGCTGCATATTCCCAATTCACGTGTACAAATAATAAAATGTTGAATGTTGTGTGATAAGTATTGTGCCTGATTCCTTGAATAATTATGATCAGATAATCCATATGGCACCTCATTAAAGTTAGTGATGGTAGTGAAACATACAAATGCAACATTCTTGCATTTCCCTTGTGTTCTCCAACAGCATGACCACTGATTTGACTGAACGCCCAGAGGAACAAAGGGATTATGGAATGCTTGGCACAGCTCCCTGAAGGTTGCAGTACACGTTAACAGCGAGTTTAAGGAGGTGGATGGGACATTTACCTTTCTCAGACAAGAATAGATTATAAAAGCTGGGGTGGTATCTTAGAGCTGTACAGAAATTTGCTTGGGCCATAGCTGGAAACTTTGTACAGTTCTGGTCTCCAAATTACAGGAAGAATGCAATTGTTCTTCAGTGTTTGCAGTTGGGATTCACCAGGATGTTGCCTGGGATGGAGGATTCTGGTGATGCAGAGAGGCTGTATAACCACGGGCTGTCTTCCTTGGAGCAGAAAAGGTTGAGGGGGTGCCTGATAGAGGTGTATAAGATTATGAAGAGCACAGACATGATGGATAGGAAGCAGCTGTTCCCCATTTTTGCAGGGGAAATAACAAGAGGGATTTTTTAAAAGTGAAAAGCAAGAGATTTAGAAGGGATTTGAGGAAAAATGTTTTCACCCAGAGGGCAGCGGGGGTCTGGAGTGCATTACCCTGGGAGGGTCATTGGGGTGGGAAACTTCACAACCTTTAATAAGTATTTGGAAGAGCACTTGAAATGGCAGAACATTCAAGACAATGGGCCTGGTGAGGGAACATGGGCTAGTGTAGACAGTACAGAAATGGTGGTTTGAAGGGTATCTTCTGTACTGTGTGACTACATGATACACTAAAACTGTTTATGATTTTACTTTAGGCCCACAGATACTGGTGGTGGAGGATGCATTCACTACTGTTGAGGATCTTGAAGTTTGAAGCCCTGACTCCATGTCACCGTCTGTCGTGCTCATCTCTCCTACTTGCTATAAACCTCCATCATTCTCTAGCACATGACATCCAAAAAAGTTCTTTATACATTGGCATAAAAATACGTATTTATGTGCCAACAAATGTTGCATAATTACAGTCGACAAGTGGCTCAAAAGAATTTGATGCTCTTCTGCAATTCCATGATTGTGCATTAATCTGAAAGACATTAAAATAATGATAATTATCTATAAATGGATTATTTAGTTTTCAAACAGGATTTAGTTCTCTGGATTGTTAATTGCTTTAAAATTGATTTAATAGTTAATATTATTATTATTAGCTAATTAATTAATAAATTGTCTTAAAAATTACCTGATTTCTTTGAGGTTACGTTTATATTTGAAGAGATGGTACAATGAGGAGATACATTTATCAGTCAGTCTGTTTGTTAGTACCTCATCCTGATTATCATCACTCAAATCCAGCTCTACCAATGAACCATTTGCTCTGAGTGCAGAGATGAGATCTTCCACACGATCATCTGTGAGTTTGTTTGATTTTAACCTATACCATTAAAATATAAACTAAGTTTTAATAAAGCAAACTTACACTCAGGCACAGAGACATCACACGCAGGTAAACACAAAGACAAACACACATAGTCACAGCAACACACACACATACACACAAACACTCGTGCACACGCACTTTTTTTGTGGTTGTTTTTGTGTTTGGTCATTGGAGGAGAAATTTGTTCATGGTTTAAACGTATCTACTGCCTTACTAAATTTCATCCTAACATATTTGGAAGCATATAATTTGATCACAAATAACACAGTAATCTGAAGTCCTTCTAAAGATGGATAAGTGCATTTATCAATATTTTAAATACAACTACTCACTCCAGCATCTGTATTTTGCAATTTTGTTTCTTCAGAGCTGCAGACAACAAATTAATTTCAGAAACTCCGAAGTCGTTCCTGTTAAGTCTAAGAGCCAGTAACATGATTAAGAAAATGAACAACACTGCAAAAATTGGAACATGATAAATTATTTATGGTATTTAACAGAAGCCAGTTGGGAAACAGAAGAATGAAGGTAGCATTGGTATCTCAAATGCAATTCAATCTTTTGTGATAAAGTGTTACAATGTAATATGCAGTGACCATTCTAACATGTATTTCCTTAAAGTAGATCTCTCTTAGCCTTCTAAAAGGAATCGGACAATAGATATTTACAAGTTTGTATGCAAAATAGACATGGAGTGGTTTATGTTCATTATTGGACATAGTAAATTCTGAGTGTAAATCATGGCAGATATCTTGCACAGGTCAATTCTGTTTAAGTTGGAATCACAGACTGTCACACTTTCTTTAAATATGCACTTAATACACATGCAAAGAAAATGCTATTTTTGAAAGTCATATCTCTAATGACCGGAGGATATAATGAAACATCAAATGTGTGTATGAACATGTGAAATAATCATTCCCCTTTATTTTTCTTTGCTTTAGGTCTTTCACTACTTTTTTGTCTCTGAAATAATGCTGGAAACTGTAATCTCAGTTTTCAGAACACTTTTCACAACACCAAATCAAACTAATCTGCTTCTCTGAATTAAGCTCAGATATATTGTTATTCATTTGCCCAAGCAGATCCAATCAACAAATAGGACATATTCCAAAGGCTAACAACACCAAATCTCAAAATTGAAGTCCATCTCATGTCTGCCCTCAAGTCTGAATTTGGTGGTTGTTTCTGATGGACACTTCCCTCTGATTTTCTGATAAAGAACTGCTCAGAGAATCCTGAAAAGAAGAAACAGAGCAACGCAGAGTTGGTGGAAGGTTCAAGTGGGAGGAAATCCGAAATTGATTTCAGCTTCTTGATAGATTTGAGCTTGCTGCAGTTTCCTTTTTAGTAGGTGACAACATGGAGCCTGAATGATAGTGAATGATGAGTGAAGGGACACCTGGGTCAGTGATTCAAGTAAATGGATAGGTGTGGACTCAGAGTTTGAGGTTACGTAAGGGGGAGGTGACGGTACTATCGCTAGACAATTAATGGGTGGACAAGTAATGTCCCTGGAATCTGAGTTTGAATCCCACTGTGGCATATGGTGGAGTTTGAACTCAATACGAATCTGAACTTAGCAGTGTCATGATGTGCATGAAAAAAAAATTGAGGGGGAAGAAATCCATCTGTGTCACTGATGTCCTCAGGGATATTCACACCTGGTTTGGCCAACACGTGACCCCAGAGCTACAGCAATATGGTTGACTCTTAATTAGGGATAGACAATGAATGTTGACCCAGCCAATCATGTTGATGTCCCGTGGAAGAATTTTTTTTTAAAAAAGTAAGCAGACATGTTAATGTGTTCTGACACACCATTCAGCATATACTAGCTAAACCACTAACATGGCAAGATAGGATGGCTATTGTTCAGTGAACTTCCTACGTTGGTTGGTTTAATAGGTGAGCTTGTGGGTTAATTGGGTGGTTGGCAAAGTGGATGAAGTAAAATGCTAGTTGATAAGAGGAAGTAACAAGTTGCATATGTTGATGATATGTGTGTCATTGGATCACCAAATTTGGGGAAGGTAGATATCTAAAATTTGGTTGTATATGAAGGTGAGAAGCTTTTGTAGGCAGTTATGGGAGGTGAGTGGCTAAACATGTTGGGAATGTTAACTCAGCTAAAGGGGGGCATTTAGTATCTCACTAAGACAGAGCGCTTATTTGAATAAGATGTTCTAGCAGTAGCTTCCAAAATGAGGAATGGACTGGGCGGAGTCGACAGTGCTCCCAGTTGTCAAGGATAGGTATCAAGAAAACACAGTTTAGTTTGTTTTTACGAAAGTCTCTTTTCATCTCACGAATACTAATGATGTGGAATGCACTGTCTTAAAATGGGGTGGAGACAGTTTGTGTGTGGCATTAAATTGCGTATTGGATGATTTTTTTAAAAAGAAACATGCAGGGGGTTGGGATGAAAGCAAGGCATTGACACAAAGTTAAAATGCTCAGAGAGCCAGGAGAACACAATGGGCCAAATGGCCTCCTTTGGCTCTGAATTCAATTCTGTGATTCTCTTCCAAAAGGTGATCCAGGTCTGATTGCTGGTTGTTGGATTCTGTTCTGTAGGTTTTACTGAATCTGTGAAAGGTTAGTTTTCACCTCTGTGAAATGAAATCGGATAGCTAAATGGATGCATTGCCAGCCAATGCTTATCGTTGAGTTTCCCTGTAACCTTTGATTCCCGGACTGATTAAGAACCTATTTTTCTCAGCATTAAATATTCACAAGGACTCTTCGCTCACCCACAACTGCTGACCTCACCGCCCCCACCTATCCGCTGTCTGTGACGAGTTCAAAGACTCACAACATTCTGAGAGAAATTCCTCCTCAACACAGACCTAAATTGATTTCCCCTTTATTGAGAGACTATGTCCATTGATTCCAAACTCTCCCATGAGGGGAATATTCTCTCAGCATTTACACAGTGAATCTCCTTAAGAAGTCTGCGTGTGCCTGAGTTATCAGCTCATTCACTATCTACCAGCACAATCCCATCTATTATCGTTCTGTTAAACACATCTGTGAACTGAGATACTATTCTAACCAATTTTCACTTTTCTACTTCAGCAATAATATTGTACATTATACTGAAAAAAAAACTCAGAGAATTACCTGAGTATTTTACATTTGGGCAGCACAGGCCCTAGTTGATAAAGACCTTCAGCTTGTATTTCACAAGCTGAGAGATTCAGCTCTTCTATCTGTTCCACGTGTAGAAATGAGATGGAGAGTGCCGCGCAATCAGACGGTTTCAGCCGAAGCTGGTTGAAAGTGATTGACTGCAGTGGGAGGAATGTGCCACTTGTCAGTTGTTTGTCTTGAAATTCAACAAAACAGTGCATCAGATGTAAGAAGACTCTTTGGCTTTGCAAGTTTTCTGTATTTTTAATACATTTTTTAATATTGTCCTTGAGCCAAACAGACACAAGGTGAGTTGCTTCAGGAGGGAAGTTGCCCAAAAACGTATCAAGCTGACTGGTCGAATTCTGCGATAGCAGGCCGATGAGGAAACGTGAAAATATCTCGAATCGGTTGTCACTGCAGGTGAACCCTTCATAAAGCAATTGGACCAGACATTTTTCTGGCGTAGCCAGACTTTTGCCAAGTGCAGCAATGAAGTCCTGCAAAACAGAGTGACTGAAGGCATATGTAACATTGCATGAATCTCCAATCTCCATGATAAAGGAAGAGATGAGATTGGAAGCCTCAAGCTCTTGTTGATTGAACTGGTCTGAATCAAACACAGCAGCTTTTTTGCAAATTCCTTTCCAGGCCAACTCGCCTAGTTTTAACATTGCAGCACGAGCAGTACCCTCACCATAACCACATCTTGCTAACAGTTTTGTTACATAGGCAGAAAACACATCTGTGTTGGTTGGGATCAACAGTGGCCCGTCTTCTTCTCGTTCTCCCAGGCCTGTCTCTAATAAGGAGGAGAGAACGGAGCAGTACAGAGGGTTATAGCACATGGTGTACAATGTCTCATTCCACTGAATCGATTCCATTACATCCGTGGCTAACTGTTCATCTCCAAAATGTCGGCGAAAATATTGTTTTATACTCTCTGAGGTGAACCCCAGGATTTCTCCTCTTAGATTTATTTTTGTCTTTGTTAAATTCCCCATTTTCCAAGGCCGGCTTGTGACCAGCACTGAGCAACCATGCAGCAAATATCCCTCGATTAGGCAGCGCACAATATCGGAAACACAATGTAGGGATTCAGCATCGAAACATTGATTTTGTGGGTTTTTGCATCTGTCCAAATCGGTAAGATCCATGCCACTGTCAAACTGGTCTATATCATCGAATATGAACAATATGCTTCCAGGGTCTTCCCATGCATTTTTCAATGATTTTACGAGGTAAGGGTAGGAATTCAAGATGAGGGTATTTAAATTTGTCTTAACTTTTATTAAGTTTAATGCTGGTATATTTAATTGAAACACAAATTTAAACTCTTGATACATTCTCCCTGCAGCCCAATCATGGATTATTTTCTGTACCAAAGTGCTCTTTCCAATTCCTGCAGCTCCAAACACAACAGTTGTTCCGAACTTGTCTCTTTCAGAGCCACTTCTCAGCAACTGATCAACCCGAACTTGATGCATATTCTTGATACTTTCTCTTTGCACCTTTTCACGTTCTTTCCCTCTGGAATTTAGTTCATTTTCTACCAACCCAGGGTCACGTATTGGAGCAACAATCATTGTATCTATGAATGCCTCCTCAAGTGAGTCTACCTCGCTCTTGTATCTTCCTGAAGTTGTTGTGAATCTCAACATCATAGTCTGTTTTCGAAGGTTCTCCCTGTGTTGAAGCTCTGGTCCTTTAATTCAAAAGAAAACATTTATTTCCACAGTTCTTCTAATTTAGGAGCAAAATATCTCATGGAACTTTACGCCGAGGAACCTCATAGCCGATATCTTGTTTTGCAGTTGGAGTGGGTCTTCAACTTTAAATTTTGTGCAATTGGTTAGACAGTCATCACAACAACATTGTCAAATCTTATGCATAATATATTTGAAATTTGTCAATGAGTCTTTGGGAGCAAATTGAGCTTTCCCTATGAACCTTTAAATTATTAAGGGTCGGGGAAATTGCAGTGTGCTATAGGGCTGCCCTTACCTTAAATTTACACTTTAATCCGCATGTCACCACACATCATGTGAGGAGAGTAGTTGAGAAGAAGAGCCCTGCATGTTAGCCTCAGCCAGTATAGGAGTGGAACCCATGAGGCTAGTGTCACTCAGAATCACAATCCAGTCAACTGAGCTAGCTAAACCCCACAGAATCAAGTTAGAAATCTTAAAAGATAAGTGGCAATGTGCGTTGTGTTTTGATAGTGAGATAGCCTGTGGCACCACCAGGGGTAAATAAACTCCTTGCCTAGTATATTCCATAATCAAATAACAACATCAAACCAGGGACACTCATTTTTATGGATGAGGCTCCTTTCCAGATTGCACAGACGCCTTCACCCGAATCCAAATTTCCTCCCCCTTGACACTTTCCTCTGGCCTTTTACCAGCATTCAATTTCTTCATCAAGAACTGTTATGGCATCAGCCACCTCCATTTCTCTATCCCTCTGATGCATCCAAACCTAACTCCTGCTGAACTGACAGCATTCCGTGTTCCCAGATCCAATGTTGATTTTGTAATTAAGCCTGCTGATAAATGTGATGTGCTGTTGTCTGGTGGAGGCTGAGCACCAGTTCTCAGATACCACCTCCAACATCCCCCGTACCCCACAAACTAATATCAGACAATTGTATCCATGACTGTCACCAACTGGTCTGATCTGGGGATCTTCTGTGATGGCCTCCCAAATCATAGTTTCCCAACCCTGAGCATCTACTCAAAAACCTTCGATCCAGCTTCTAATACCTTCTCAAAATTCACAGGATTGCCTGGGCAGACCCATTGTTTCTGCTTTCTCCTGCCTCACAGTATTCATTTCTTTCTACCTTGGCTCGACGTTTACTTCTCTTCACCAGTCCCTCCCTACTTACATGTATGATTCTTCTGAGTCTTTCCATCAGTTTCACAGTTTCCAGTTTGTGGCCTCCAGCTGCCTCCTCTTTACCAAGGACATGCAATCCCTTTACACACCCACCCTCCATCAGGATGGTCTCAGGGCTCTCCATGTCTTCCCCTATGCACCACCTCTGTCCTCAACTTGGCAGAGCTCATTCTTGTTTTGAACAACTTTCTCCTTTAACTCCTTACACTGTCTTCACTTTAAAAGTGTGGCTATTGGTACCTGCATGGATCCCAATAAAACGTTGTTAGAGACCTACTTCGGCTCCCACATCGACTATTTGTCCAGTACGTTAATGATATCATCAGTGCTAATTCCCTGTCTCGTCTGCATTTTCTAAAAATCAATTTTGCTTCCAATTTTCACCCTTTCCTCACCTTGACTTGGTCCATCTCTGACTCTGTCCTTCCCTTCCCCGACATCACACTTTCAATTTTCAGGCATAGGTTATCCCCCGGTATCCAGCTGACTCATACAGTTACCTTGTTTATCCATCCTTACACCCTGCTTCCAGTAAAGACTCTGTCCCATTATTCCAGATTTTACGTATCTGTCACATCTGCTCCAATGATGCCACCTTCCTAAAGGGTGCCTCCGAAATGTCCACATTTTTCCTCAGCCAAGGATTCCCCAGCACTGTCACCTGTGTTCAGCCTTAATTCCCTTAATTCAGTCCTCATCCCCTCTCTTCCTTCCCACAACAGCAAGAGTTTCCCTCTGGTCACCACGTACCACTCCACCGCATCTACATCCAAATGATCATTGCCCTCCATTTCTGACAGCCCCAGCAGACGCCACCACAGGACACACATTCCGTCATTCCATCATCAAGCTTCTGCAGGCACTATTCCCTCCAAGATACTCTGGCACACTCCTTCTTCACTCCCAACACCTCCGCACATCCCACAGCACCTCACCCTGTGATTGCAAGTGTAACACCAACCTATTTACTTCCTTTCTTTTCATAATCCAAGGCCCCAGACACACTTTCCACCTGCGCTTCACTCAATCTAGTCCACTGCATTTGCTGCTCACAATGTCGTCTCCTTACATTGGGGAGGTGAAACACAGAGTGGGTGAATGTATTGCAGAACACATTTGTTTTGTCTGTAATGATGACCCTGACCCGCCAGTTGCCCGCCACGCCAACACAGCACAATGTCCCCAGGCCAATAGCGCTGCCCTGGGCTTGCTGTAGTTTTCCCTCGAAGCTCAGTGCATGCTGGAAGAATAGTGCCTCATTTCATTCTTCAGAGCTCAACACTGAGTTTAATAATTTTAGAGCCCGAACGCTTCCTTCCATGCCCTTTATCCATCCCTACAACCTTGGTCATGGTATGGGCTGCATTCAGCATAGCCAACTCATTTGTACTAACTAATGATTCCCACTATAACAAAGTGTGAAGCTGGATGAACACAGCAGGCCAAGCAGCATCTTAGGAGCACAAAAGCTGATGTTTCAGGCCTACACCCTTCATCTTGAAGGGTGTAGGCCCGAAACATCAGCTTTTGTGCTCCTAAGATGCTGCTTGGCCTGCTGTGTTCATCCAGCTCCATACTTTGTTATCTTGGATTCTCTAGCATCTGCAGTCCCCATCATCCATGATTCCCACTGTCAGCCTTTCCGTCCTCTTGGCTAACCATCATCCACCCCTTTGTCTGCCTGCCTGTCTTTGTCTCTCTCTAAGCTCCATCAACTCCATTTGCTCCCGGCTCTCCCAGCCCCACTCCTTTGTTCAGCATTTATGGAAATAGTTTCCTCATTGCATTCAGTTCAGAGAAAGGTCACTGGACTGAAGGTGTTATCCCTGTTTCTCTCACTTCTGTTGCTGCCAGGTCTGCTGAGTTTCTCCAGAAATTTCCATTTTGTTTTTGTTCACAGCAGTAATTCATGTTGGGCTGAACAACCCATCTCACGCCCCCCCCCCTCCCCCACTAAAAAAAGAAATAAGCAATAATCTGATAATGGCCAGAAAAAAGCAAAAGAAAATTAAATAAAGTTTTATTTTCATAATGAGGACAAAGGTACAGCTTAGGCTAGATAATAAAATGTGAGGCTGGATGAACACAGCAGGCCAAGCAGCATCTCAGGAGCACAAAAGCTGACGTTTCGGGCCTAGGCCCTTCATCAGAGAGGGGGATGGGGTGAGGGCTCTGGAATAAATAGGGAGAGAGGGGGAGGCGGACCGAAGATGGAGAGTAAAGAAGATAGGTGGAGAGAGTATAGGTGGGGAAGTAGGGAGGGGAAATGTCAGTCCAGGGAAGACGGACAGGTCAAGGAGGTGGGATGAGGTTAGTAGGTAGATGGCGGTGCGGCATGGGGTGGGAGGAAGGGATGGGTGAGAGGAAGAGCAGGTTAGGGAGGCAGAGACAGGTTGGACTGGTTTTGGGATGCAGTAGGTGGGGGGGAAGAGCTGGGCTGGTTGTGAGGTGCAGTGGGGGGAGGGGACGAACTCGGCTGGTTTAGGGATGCAGTTGGGGAAGGGGAGATTTTGAAACTGGTGAAGTCCACATTGATACCATTAGGCTGCAGGGTTCCCAGGCGGAATATGAGTTGCTGTTCCTGCAACCTTCGGGTGGCATCATTGTGGCACTGCAGGAGGCCCATGATGGACATGTCATCTAAAGAATGGGAGGGGGAGTGGAAATGGTTTTCCACTCCCCCTCCCATTCTTTAGATGACATGTCCATCATGGGCCTCCTGCAGTGCCACAATGATGCCACCCGAAGGTTGCAGGAACAGCAACTCATATTCCGCCTGGGAACCCTGCAGCCTAATGGTATCAATGTGGACTTCACCAGTTTCAAAATCTCCCCTTCCCCAACTGCATCCCTAAACCAGCCCAGTTCGTCCCCTCCCCCCACTGCACCTCACAACCAGCCCAGCTCTTCCCCCCCACCTACTGCATCCCAATACCAGTCCAACCTGTCTCTGCCTCCCTAACCTGTTCTTCCTCTCACCCATCCCTTCCTCCCACCACAAGCCACCCCCCCATCTACCTACTAACCTCATCCCACCTCCTTGACCTGTCCGTCTTCCCTGGACTGACCTATCCCCTCCCTACTTCCCCACCTATACTCTCTCCACCTATCTTCTTTACTCTCCATCTTCGGCTCGCCTCCCCCTCTCTCCCTATTTATTTCAGAGCCCTCACCCCATCCCCCTCTCTGATGAAGGGTCTAGGCCCAAAACGTCAGCTTTTGTGCTCCTGAGATGCTGCTTGGCCTGCTGTGTTCATCCAGCCTCACATTTTGTTATCTTGGAATTCTCCAGCGTCTGCAGTTCCCATTATCTCTGATACAGCTTAGGCTAACTCCTCTTGTCTTGTTCCAAACATAACCAGGGGTTCTCTCACATTCATCCACTTAGGTCACTCTAAATTGTTTTCACACCAGATTCAGAAGACGGCACTTTCATGAATACAAAGACCGTCAGCACTACACTGCTGTGGCTGTCTTAATTTGCATCCTCATCAACTGGATAGGATCTAAGCTCTAACTCCTTTGATCTCGAGCTGACTGCAATAAGAGAACCACAACTAAAACATTAGTCTCTACTTCATTATTTCAGAATACAACTTTGTTACCTTCAGCTGTTTTCAGGGCTTTTCCCTGGACTTTTGAATTGCTATCTTGTGAAGTTGTTAATGTGGTTGGATATATGAAATGGACTTAGAATTCTGCCTCTACTGTTCTATGAGTTCATAAGTGTCCATTTGTCACAACAGTGGACAGAACTCTAAACCACACTGGAAGATATATATTCTAATTTTACTTTTTGTTCCTAATCCTTGATATATTCATTTTTTTTGATAAGGAACAAATAGAGTATGTCATAAAATACAGTACGGCACAGGAACAAGTCTGTCAGCCCACTAAGTCTGCGCTGATTCTGAGCCCTGTTTAGATTTGCCAATCATTGATCATGTGTATCTATCCTTCTGTTTGCCTCATGTCCGTGTGCCTTAAACGTTGTTAACGTACCTGCTTCTATCACCTCCACTGGCAGTGCATTCCAATCACCCACAACCCTCTGTGTGAAACTTTTCCAGGCACTTGTCTCTCAAACTTTTCCCATCTCACTTTGAAACTCTGTCCTCTTGAAGTTGACCTTTCCATACTGAGAAAAGAAAACGCCTCTGACTCTCCACTCCATCTTAGCCTCTCATAAGTTTGCAGACCTGCATCAGGTTGCCCCTCAGCCTCCATCTTTCCAGTGAAAACAAACTGAGTTATCCAACCTTTCCTCATAACTACAACTGTCCAGACTGGGCAACATCCTGTTTGAACTTTTCAACACCTTTTCCAAAGCATCCATGCCCTTCCGGTGTTATGGCTACTAGGACTGCATGCCAATTTCAAAATGTCACCTGACTAAAGTTTTATACAGTTGCAACATAACTTGCCAACTTTTTATATTTGATGCACCAGCCGATGAATGTAAGCTTGTTATATGCATTTTTGACCAACTTATACAACTGTGTTGCCACGTTCAGGGATCTGTGGACCGAGTACTCGCAGATCCCTCTATATGTCAATGCACCTAAGATTTCCAAAATTTATGGTATAACTCATATCTGAATTTGATCTGCCTAAATGAGTCACCTCGAATTTGTTCGCATTAAACTCCACCTGCCATTTCTCTGACAAAGTCTGCAATCTTTTTATATCCTGCTGTATCTGCTGGCAATCCTCCTCATTATCTGCAGCTCTGTCAATTTTGGTGTCATCCACAAATTCCGAAGCAGACAACTTTAGATCATGTATACATATTATAAACAGCCAAGGCCCAAGTGCTGTTCCCTGTGGAACACCACTAGTTATTGATCTGCGTTCCGAAAATTGACCTTCCACCGTTATACTCCATCATTCATGACTAACACAGTTTTGTATCCATCTAGCCAGCTCACACTGGACCCCATGAAACTTTACCTTCTTAACCATCCTGCCATGAGGTACCTTATCAAACAATTTACTTAAGCTCCTGTGGACACCATCCACTGCCCTACTCTCATCAATCATTTTTCTTACCTCCTCAGTACCCAGTCTAGCCAGTGAGACATGACCTTCTCCGTACAACCCCTTGCTGCTGATCACTAACCATTCCATTTCCTTTCAAGTATGAATAAATCCTGTCTCTCAGTGTCTTCGACAAATGATCACTTCCTCTGCCAAAGGTGGAAAAGAAATGACATCCCTTAAAAGTCTTTGCTCCACAGCATTGAAAAATTCTTCATTAAACATTACCACTTTCAGCCACTGGGCAGCAGACTCCATAAGAAAAGAGGAATAGATGGATTGTACACATTTCTTAACTCAGACCTCAGAAACGGGCCACTGGAAAAAAATCAATGCCTGAACCAAATTTAAGTTAAACATTTAGGGAACACAGTATCGATGCTGCACTTAACTGTTGTATTTAATTCCTCGTTTAACACATTAAAATTTGAACAGGCAATTTGCAATCTGAAACAGAAAATGAGTAGATGAAGAATAAACTTATGGTTCCAATATCAATTCAGCACAAAACAAATTGTACCAGTTCTTGGGTTCTCGCTGAGTTCTTCATCTCCCAAGTCTGATAGATGATCTTTATTGATCATTTCTGCAGAGTTGTTGCCAGATGTAGCAGCACTCCCCTCTTGACTTTGATTTGACTTTTCATCCATTTTTTAGAAGCTTAAAAGACTTGTCTTCGTAGATCTATCAGTTTGAAAAATGATCAAGTCAGATTCCTTTGAGCAGATTCAATATTGAGTCTTTAATCTCTTCCAGCAAGTAATCACCACTGATCAGTTTCTAGATGTGCAATCTAGATCTCTGCCATATGTGTCTATATTTGCTCTTTCAAAACAAACTGTGTCAAATTTCCATCTTTTTTCACTTAACGGGAAATGTGTCTGTTGTTAAACTGCTCCGCTAGGCAATGATATTGACAGACACAATGTATAGATCCCCCAACTGATCACACTTTTACTGTGTCTATTATTCTAATTGCTAAAGAGGCAGAGTGTTTCTTGTGACCATTACGTTCATTCCCAATTTTGATCTCCCAGCCCTACTTTGGAAAGGGCCTTTTTCAGAAATAAAAGTTGCAAGAAGAAAATTCTGTAAAGTGAACAACATTATTTGTGGGTTTGAAGTGTGAAAAAGCACGTTCTCCTTCTGTTGTATTTGAACCTGGACGTTCAAGTCCAGTCAAGGGGACTTGGATCAGCTTTGACCCTGTTCAATGGGGAACAGTTTCAAAGGACCAAATAGCCTTAGCCATGCCCCTATTTTCAATGTTCCTTTGGAAGATTATTCAAGGATCTGCCCTCCATTCAGACAACCATCCCACTCTCCTGTCTGCTGCCAACTCCCTGACCCATTGGCAGTGATGGTCTGCTCATGAGACATTGGAATACAGACATTTCGATGACTCTTAGGATTGGAGAAGGAGGGGAAAGGGAATGGGAGTTCCCACTAGGGAGAGAAGGACAATCCTAGTCTGATGGAAGAGATGACAGCTGAGTGAGGGCAGGAGTGGTGAAGGGTTGGCATGTGGTGGGTAGTGGTATTGGTGATTGGAGTTGGTGGCATTAACTGTTAATCTGCTGGGTCCCTCCTGTAATATTTCGTTATTTCAGTTTAAATAAGAAATCTATTTTTTTCTCCCAAATTCCAGTTAAGTCTCTGAAAAATTTAAAAAGAAACATTTACTGTATAAACTATCTATAAGAAGTAACATATGAAATTCCATGAAGTTATCAGGAGGAAAGTTTAAGCTGAAACTACAAGCACAGACTGGTTTAATAGTTGTACTGTGGCGGCTCTCACTGAGGATTTGGTGTCGAGTCAGTGCAACAAGTGAAATAGTTGATCTGGAACTGTGGATGATGCAATGGGATCAGTCACAAATGCTTTCATTGGTGTTCTAAACCTCTCAGAAATAAACTGGGAAGTGAATCTGTCAAATGTCAAATGGGGAAGGGTTTCGAAGGAATATTCTTTATGAATCAGCTCGGAGTCAAAGTCGAGAAAGCATCTTGGAATTAAAAGCTACATGAATTATGGTTCAAACTGCAACGCATGTTGGATAACATTCTAAGCACCTGTGATCTGAAGGTTACTATCTCTAATTCGCCATTACGGATTGGAGAAGGTAGAGAGGGACGAATCATTTTGCAAATGTCTGTAAAACCATATTGGCAGAACATAGAAACAGAAGCGGGCCATTCAGCCCCTCAAGACTGTGCTTCCATTCAAATGATACCAAAGCTGGTCTCTGGACTTGCACCATATGCTTGGCTCATATCTGTAAACGCCTTTTCTTAACTTACCTATGTCAAATATAAAATTAACAGCTGATCCACCATCCACTACCATTGATGGAAGATTTCCAAACTTCTACCACACTTTGTGTGCAGAAGTGCTTCCTAATGTCTCTTCTGAATGCTGTGTCCCTAATTATCAATCTTTACACTCCGTTCTAGAATCGCCCAACTGTGGAAATCATTGATCATTATCTACTCTGTCTTTTTGTTACCAACTTGAAGGATTTGAGTGTGTTTTCCATTATGCTTTCAAAAAATCTACAGAAAACACACCAGTTATGTAATTTCTACCATAACCTAAGTTCTGAAGTAAAATTGTCATTCTTGGCAACTCTATTGTACTCCCTCCATGGTGAATATATCTTTATTAAGATGTGGTTCGCAGAGCTGCTCACAGTGCTCCAAATGGAGTCTAATCAGGATTTTACATAACTGCAGCATAATTTCAGTACGTTAGTCCTTCAATATTCTGGATTTAAAGGCTAGCATTCCATTAGCAGCCTTGGTTAATTTTTCTGCAGCTCTTAGAAGTTCTATGTCCTGGAACTCGCATGTCTGCTTGGACAATCACAGCTTTTAGCTTCATATCATCTAGAACCTACCCTGCTCTATCCAATTTTGGTTGAAGTACATAACCTCACACTTGTTTATATTGAGCTCCATCTGTCATAGTTTTTCCCATTCACTTGGTCTATCAATATTCCTTTGTAATTTTGTGCTGATATCTACGTTGTCTATGGTGCTGTCGAACATTGTGTCATCAGCATACCTGGAGATGACTTTCTAGACCATTATCCAAATTGGTGTTAAATTAAGTGGATAAGTGAGGCTGTAGCACAGATCTTTGTAGGATATGACTGATCACATCCCGTCAATTTCAATACCTACTCATAATCCCTACCTTCTGTCAACTAACACTCAAACAATTTCTTAGTCATGTCAGTTATATATTCAACATTTTGTGGACTTCTACCTGAGCAGTCTTCTATGTGGCGCATTATCAAAAGCCTTCTGGAAGTTCATATAAATAACATTCATATACATTCTCCGTTCCACTACTTTAGTCACCATTCAAAATAATTCAATCAGTTTTACAAAGCATGACTAATTTGCTATGAAGATGTGCTGGCTCTCCTTGATTAACTGAAAATATTTGGTGTATTCAGTGACCGCCTCTTCGAGTAATGACGTTAGACCACCTGATCTGTCATTCCCTGTTTTTCCTCTTCCACCCTTCTTAAAAAGCAGAATGACATTTACAATTTTCCAGTCCAGAGAGATGACGCCTGTATCTCGGCATGCTGAATGGACATAATCAGGGCATCGACAATGTTCTCCCCTACATCATTTAATAACCTTGGGTGGAACCCACCTTGTCCGAATTTCATGATCAGGAAGGAATAAGATTAGCAGCAGGTCTGAGCAGTGTCTCTCAAGGAGATGGTCAGACTTGAGTTTGGTTGAATTTGAGTTCAATGAATACCTTGAATTAAGGATCTAACAGTGACTGTCAATCCATTGTCGTCTGTCGGAAAAACCCATCTGCTTCCCTCATGTCCTTTAGGGAAAGAAACTGCCATCCTTTCCTGGTCTGGCCTACATATAACTCCAGACCCACAGCGATGTGGTTGACTCTGAAAAGCCCTGTGGGCAATTAGGAATGGGCAATAAATGCTGCATAGCCAGGGATGTCCGTCATACGGTGAATGAGTTTTAAAAAAGTCAAAATTCAATGACACTGCAGCTGATTGAAAAGATAGTCTGCAATGCGCTGGGATAACTCGGGGTTTGAAGTCAAACTTGAATCTTCTTTCAGAATTAGTTAAAAAAGTCAACTTTCCACAGCTATAATTGAAAGACCATAAAATTATGGACGCCCTTCATTAACCTCAAACTATTTTGTTCTCTGCAAAGGAAAGTATGAAATTTCACAGGCCGGGAGGGTTAGAAAATAGGGACATAATGATTAAACAGTAAAAAATAAGCAAAATTCACCAGATCAGCAAAAACACAGCGAAGAAGAATAAAATTCAAGTACAGGAATTTGGAAGAAAGAAATACAGATGAGTCAGTTGAGGATTCTCCTTACTTTACCAATAGGTAGTCTCCCCTCACTGCAGGTTCCTTTTTAGTTCTCTCTCATACATAGACAGAAAGATAATGAAAGAGACCACAAAACAATGATCCCGATGTTATGAGGTTGAACGAGTGCAAAGTCCTGTTACACCTATCGAGGGAGTGTCAATCAGGTGTAACTTTTCATTGTGTTTGCAAAGTATTAATGAGAGTCCATGATGATACTGAGCTCCTAATCTTGGTTTCACTGAAATAAATAACTGAACTTTATGAACAGTTAGGTCCACCATTACTTCATGAAAGCAATAAAATAAATCTGTCTTGAGATAACAATTTATTTGCTTCCTTGTGAACAAAGACAAACTAAAAAGGAGGCGTGAAAATTACTGGAAGAAGCAAAGGAGCAGATTAGTTGATGCCTGTCAATTAAATTTGTTTCTCATCTAGGCCAATCGGTAAAGAAACTGGGGATTTAGTTTCACTCTTCCATTCCTCTGGCAGAAGAGCTCCAAGGAATGGTTAAGGAATATTATTCCTCTCACTCCCGAGATACAAAGCATTGCAACCAGATCCTTCTTTGGGAGTAATGGGTTGGAACAGACAATGAACAAACCGCACTTTATGCATTATTCACAATTTTGGTTTCCATCAGAGGGCTGATTCAGTAGTGGCTGTTTGACCAAGATGTGAGAAAGCTGGAATTATTGACTCTTTTAACCCAATTACGAAATTAATTCTGAGATAATGCAAACTGCACATGCTGGAGAATCCAAGATAACAAAGTGTGAAGCTGGATGAACACAGCAGGCCAAGCAGCATGTCAGGAACACAAAAGCTGATGTTTCGGGCCTAGAGCCTTCATCAGAGAGGGGGATGGGAGAGTGTTCTGGAATAAACAGGGAGGGGGGGGAATCTCTTGTAATACCTCCCCACCTATACTCTCCTCTCCACCTATCCTCTTTTCTCTCTATCTTTGGTCCGCCTCCCCCTCTCTCCCTATTTATTCCAGAACGCTCTCCTCATCTCCCTCTCTGATGAAGGGTCTAGGCCCGAAACATCAGCTTTTGTGCTCCTGAGATGCTGCTTGGCCTGCTATGTTCATCCAGCTTCACACTTTGTTATCTTGGATTCTCCAGCATCTGCAGTTCCCATTATCTCTGATCACAATTTTACCCTCACCGTGAAGCCTCTACCAGGGATGCCTAACCTGAAGAAGTTACCCTCTTCCCTCCGGACCAACCTCAGGGTATCTCTCTCCCTCTGCAACTCTCTTGTAATACCTCCCCACCTATACTCTCCTCTCCACTTATCTTCTTTTCTTTCCATCTTTGGTCCACCTCCCCCTCTCTCCCTACTTATTCCAGAACCCGCTCCCCATCCCCCTCTCTGATGAAGGGTCTAGGCCCGAAACGTCAGGTTTTGTCCTCCTGAGATGCTGCTTGGCCTGCTGTGTTCATCCAGCTTCACACTTTGTTACCTACGAAATTAATTCTGTCTGTTTCAAGCACACAGTAATATCAATAGATCCAGCGTAAAATAGACTGAATTTTAATGTGACATTGGACTGGTTTAAACTTTGAGTGTGGTATGTAGAACATAGAACATTCAAATACATATCTGATCCTTTCTCTCCCCTGGCTTTTTTTTATTCAATTGTGTGATGTGGGCATCGCTGGCTAGCCAGCATTTCTTGCCCACCCCTAGTTGCCTTGAGAAGGTGGTGGTGGGATGCCTTCTTGAACCACTGCAGTCCTCCAGCTGTGGAATCACCCACAATGCTATTAGGGAGGGAATTCCAAGAATTGAACTAGCAACAGTGCTGCAGTTGATGGCGCACAGCGCCTCATGGATACGCAGTCTTCAGTTGCTAGCTCTGTGAGAAGTGTGTCCCATTTAGCATGGTGATAGTGCCACACAGCACGATGGCTACTGGGAGGCCTATCGCAATGATTACATCTTTCTTAGTGATGAGCTCCAACCATGTGGCTATGCTGATTGAGCCCTCTAAGGTGTCCTTTGTCAGTGCAGCGAGAGCATTCCCCTTAATCGGTAATGCAACACCTCCACCCATTTTTACTCCAATTTCCATCACAACTGAAGCATCAAAACCCTGGAAAATTGAGCTGTCAGTCATACCCTTTCCTCAACAAGCTTTCTGTAATGGCTACTGCATCATAGTTCCATGCGCTAATCCAGGCTCTAAGCTCATCTCTTTTACCTGTTGTATTCTTTGCATTCAATTAAATAGACTTCAGATCACCAGTGCCACTATGTACATGACCCTGCCTATTCATCCTAATAGATGTAATTGATTTAGCCCCTCTATTGCCTTCAATATCTCCACCTGCTGACCTCCCACTCTGATTTAACCCTCACCACACCACACCCCACTGGCACACACACTAATTTAAACCCTTCCACGTGGTATTAGTAAAGCTCCCTGACAGGGTATTGGTGCCCCTTCAGTTTGGAAGCAATCCATTCTTCTTGTACAGGTCGCTCCTGCCCTGGAAGAGATCTCAATGTCCCAGATATCTGAGTTCCTCCTCCCTACACTGGCTCTTTAGTCAAGCATTCAACTGTATTATCTTCATATTTCTAGTCACACTAACATGGAGCACAGAAAGTACTCGCAAGATCAGAATCCTACATTTTGATGTACGGGTGTGGAATTTTGTCCTTCTGCCTGTTTATGAAGTTATTGAATTTAATCAGTCATAGCACAGACATACTTATCAAAGTTCATATACTTTTGGACTGTACGATGAACGTTTGCATGCAACAAATTAATGATTACTCTGTAGTATGTTGCTGCAAACTTCCAAACTTTAATAACTGCTTGGGAATTGAAAGAATCAGCAATAACTCATTTTGGAATAAACTTTCCTGAAGTGAAAGGGACAAGGAGAAACTCTTATAAAGGAATTAAAATAAATATACCAATTAACCCTCCCTGAGAAAAAGGAGTTGATGCTCTATGAACAAACTTTTTCCCAGGAGGGAGGTGGCAACACCTGCTTGTAACATGTTGCCTCATAACAAGTGGGTAAGGAAGGTCACCTGCAGAAGTCCTGAGGCAAATGGGTTAATAGCAGGGTAGGCTGTGCTTTGAACAGGCAGCTAACGTAGAACATAACAAAGAACAGGGAAGCTAGTCCTGATAAGAAAGCAAGCTACAGGCTTGACGACTCTAGAAGAGAAATTATTGGGCATGTGCGGATCTAAAGAGTCATTAATGATACTGCATCACAAAATTCACAAGGCAAAAAAGCCAGCAAGAATTCAACTTCAGGATTCTTCAGCAACAGCAACCCAGAGAGCAACGCTGCACAAGGATTGAACCCTGGACATTTCCAGAGACAGACAATTTTGTTTGTAACTGTACCTAAATTACACCATTAATTCAGTAACAGTCAAATTATTTTGTGAGGCTTAACTTGTTTACACGAGAGGTTTTATTTTGTTTGCTGAATGCAATAAAGTTCAAATCATTGTGTTAATACTTGACTGTCTGTGAGAATTCTTAATATGTAGTTGAATTAATGGTAGCTTGTGGTAATTTACACACAGCAACAGTAATGGAACCTAATTATAGTATCTTTAAGTCATCGAATATGCACAAATGGTACACCATATTTGCATGCCATTTGAACAAACCTGGAATCCCAAACACTTCATTAATGTTCTGGTGAAGGGTTACTGGATTCTAAACATTGACTCTAATTTCTCTCCACAGATGCTGCCAGACTGGCTAAGTTTTTCCAACAAATTCTGTTTTTGTTTCTGATTTTCAGCAGCAGCAGTGCTTTCGGTTTTTACTTTATAAACATTAATAGGCTGATTAATAACACAAAATTGGAAGCCATCAGCATTTAATCATTCAAGTGCAATGATATAATAATACTTGTCACAGAAAAATAGATTTAACGTTGTGTCCTTATGTGACACAGAAGGCAATTCTTTCAAAGATCAAAATCTGGAAAGATGCTTTGGAGAAGTGCAGTGTGAATACACACATTTTTTTCAGTTGTTTATGTTCCTTATATAAGTCTTCTCACCAGTATTTTTTTCCGTTTTACACTGACTGCATCCTTCACATTTCGTTGAAGCTAGCATTCCCCCAGTTACCAGCTCCTACTTGAGATTGCTCCCTGCTTTTCTCTATTAAATAGAAAAAAAAGGAAATAGAAAGAGGAGTTGGCCTATTCGGCCTTTCCAGCCTATGCCCCGTGGCTGATCAACTGAACATACCGTCTTCCAGCTTTCTCAACAGATGAGGGTGCCCATTTTTTGAGCATCTGACTTAGAATGCTCATAATTATGAGTGCAATCTCATTGCTTGGGATACCAAGTCAAGATTGAAATGCGAGGGTTGTGAGTGTTTGCCATAAAAAGCTACGGGCCAGACTCGTGCATATTTCAAATTGAGGGAGTTAGAAGCTTGATTGGTCAGGCAATCAAAGGTTATGAGGAAAGTACAGGAAAGCAGACGTGAGGAAGGTCATGGATAATGGCAAATGCAGATGCTGGAGAATCCAAGCTAACAAGGTGTGGAGCTGAATGAACACAGCAGGCCAACTGGCATCTCAGGAGCACAAAAGCTGATGTTTCAGGCCTAGGCCCTTCATCAGAAAAGTGAGGAAAGTCAGACCATTCATGATTCCATTCAAAAGCAAAGCATGTTCGAAGGGCCGAAAGGCTGGCTCCCATTCCCATTTCTTATGGTCTTACAGCCTCCTCTCAATTCCCTCCAGTTGCCCCATAGCCTTGCATGGCTTGGCATTACATGTGTGAATCTATCATCATCCAGGCAGTGAGTTCTAGATTCCCACCATGCTCTTGGTGGAAATAAAATGTGTTTCCTAACTTTACTTCTAAACATCCTGCTCCTTACTTTAAATCTATACTCCCCGGTCTATTATCCTTCCATCAAAGAGACTTGCTTCTTTTATCTGCCTTGTCTATGCCTTTTGTAATTTGATCCTTAGACGCCTTAAACATCCACACCACTTCCATCTAGGAGGACCAAAGCAACAGAGGTATGAGAACACCACCCTTTTCCCGTTCAGCTGCTCGCATCTTGAGTTGTAAATGTATCCTTCCGTGTCACATAGTGGCAGAGCCCACATCATACGAACTGCAGATTGTTATGAAACAGCCCACCAACACAATGAACAAAGAACAGTTCAGCATAGGAACAGGTTCTTCCACCCTCCCAAGCCTGAATGGAAACATTTTACCCTTCCAGACGAAAACTACCTTCACTTACAGGATACACATCTCTCTATCTCCTTCCCGTTCATGTACTCATCCAAGTGCTTCCTGAATGCTGCTATTGTATATGGTTCCACCACCTCTTCCAGTAGTGCATTTCAACATCTGGAATTAAGAACCCAATGATGACCATGAATCGATTTTCAGCATCTGGTTCATCTGGTTCAATAATGTGCTTCAGGGAAGCAAACTCCTTCCCTCATCTGGCCCACGTGTGACTCCACACCCACAGCAACGTGTTTGACTGTGAACTGCCATTTGGGCAATTAGGGATGGCATAAATGCTCTCTGGTGAGCAGTACCCTCATCCCTTGAATAAATAAAGAAAAAAAATTAGTGAATATCTTACCTCGCTCACTTCTTTTAAACTTCACTCCCTCTTGCACCTTGAACTTTTGTCCCCATGTAATTTACCCCTCTACCCTTGGGAAAATCCTTATACTTTTTTCGCTGTATGCGTGTCATTCACAATCTTATAAACTTTTTATCATGCCACTTGTCAACCTCCTGCATTCCAGTGAAAACAAACCCAGTCTATTCAAACTTTCTTCATAGTTAAATTTCCCCCATACCATGAAACAACCTAATGAAACTGTTCTGTACCCTTGCAAAAACACTCACATTAGGTGACCAGAACTAGACATAATATTCTGAGTGTGGCTGAACTAAATTGCTATCAAGCTGCAGCATAACTTGCCCATTCTTATACTTAGTGCTTTTGACAATGAAGACAAACATGCCATAAACCTTTTTTACTACCTTATACACCTGTGCTGCCTCCTTCGGTGATCTGTGCACTTTCACACCCAGATCCCTTTGTGTTAGAATATTCCTCAGTGTTCTACCATTCATCTTTTCTAGAGCAACTAGAGATGTGAAATAAACATTGGCCCAGATCCTACAAATCAGTAAAGGAATACATCATGATCGCACATACTCAATGCAAATCTACATGTCCAGTGTAAATGTATGGTCAAAGTATGCTCATTTAAACATGAATCAAGGAAATTTTAGTTCACTTATACTCAATGTTTAAACAATCTTATAATCAATGCCCAAGGAGATATCACTATTGTCTTGAAATCTTCCTTGAATTTCCTCTGAGTAACTGGACATATGCACATATTTGGAGATGAGTTGAAATACTTCAACTTAGCTCCAAATTCTGTGGCATTATTTCCAGGAGCTGTGTAGTCACCCCCATAATGAATGGTGTTGGTCATTCTAGTCATTAGGAAGCTCACAGCAGTCATCTTCCAGAGCAATATAACGCTGTCCAGTGAGGAGCAAAACAATGGATTTCAATAAATATGAAGCTGGAAAAATACTGCCAGCCAGACAGCATCTGAGAAACAAGGAAGTTTAAAGATGTGGAGTTTAGGTGGATTGGTCATGCTAAAAGCCCATAGCATTCAGGGATGTGTAGGTATTATCTGTGGGAAATGTAGACTTACACGGATAGGGTGTGGGGATGGTTCTGTCTGGGATGATCCTCTGAGGTTCATTGTGGACCCATTGGGCCAAATGACCTGTTTCCATACTGTCAGCAGCCTGTGATTTGATGATTCTAAGTCAATGTTTCTGTTGAAAGGTCACCAATTTGTTTGTTTTCTGCACACAAATTGTCATAAAGATGCATTCTAATTGAGATCATTGTTCAATGACTATAAGTAAATACCTCTTTTGACGTAACCAGATTGAATCTCTGGAGTTTTAATTTGTGTATGAATATTGGTTTTCTGTCATTTCTTCTCCTGTGCACTGCTTGGAGTCTTTCAGCTTATAACTAATTCATCTTTTTTCTTAGGAAAATGGGGCATTGGTTTCATTTGCAGATAAAGGAAATACACCCTACGATTCTTGTCACATTTGGTTCGCCTTATATAGAAATTCATCCCTAGAAGAAACACTTGAACTGCACAGTTTGCAGACACTTTGTGTGCTGACCTTACTGAAGAACCCATTCTTGTTTCGAAAGTTATTTTGTAGCACTCTAGGTGATCTTATCACCATAAGAAGCGAGAATGTTGGAGAAGTTGGTTATACGGTGGCAGGTTTTTAGAGATAATGACTTCAAGTGCAGTCCTGTTCTCAAAATACTATGTTCTTCTGATTAAACCGTATTGATTAAAATGCTCTACTACAGACAAATCTATATGCAATTCAATCAGAAATGTAAGATCAATTATTCCTTCCAACTTCATTACAGAAAGCCTGGTAACAATCATGATTCTTTGATTGGCAAGCTGCAGACTGCCTAAAAGTATGTCTCTCTACATGGTGACAATGGTAACCATGGATTTTTTTTTGGTTGTCCATGGGAGGAGGATGTCTCTGTCTAGGTAGCATTTATTGCCCATTCCGAATTGCCCAGAGGACAGTTCAGAGTCAACCACAAAGCTGTGGGTCCTGGAGTCACACGTAGGCCAGACCAGGTTGAGGCAGCTTCCTCAATGACATTAGTGAATGAGATGTTTTTTTTTCTGACAATCGAGAATGGATTTTTCATCATCGTTAGATTCTTAGTTCCAGATATCTATAGAATTCAAATTCCACCCTCTGCCATGGGACGTGACCCTGGGTCATAAGACCATTATCTGGGTCTTTGGATTAACCATCTCGTGATAATTTCTCTTATCCAACTTTTGCTAAATATCTGGTGGCTCAGCTGGTAATCCCGATGTGACTCTCTTCATACATTCTCCTTTCTAATTTAGCACGTAGTATCTCAGACCTGCCTCAGAAGAAACTCTTCCCTAGTTATAGTTGAGTTCTTGGGACGGACTTGGACAGCAATTATAGGATACCACACCCTTTCACTGCATGTTATTTTATGCTACAAAGCAGACATCCTGCCCTCTAGCACAGATCACAGATGCAAAGCTGCCACCTGGATACACAGTGTTTGATGCCGCAAACAGCAACAAAACTATTCAACAAACTGTCCTACACTGCAACTACACTCCTTCTTCATCCCCCACTCCCGATGGGGCTCCTGTGCCATCGTGTTTCAGAAAGTTCATTCATTCACACCGCACAGTTCCCACTCATCCAAAGAAGCCTAATAAGCCTCAAACATGTTGGAGAATTTGAGATTTACAGGCCTCTGCCCCGAACCTCTTATCCGCCTCACTTTATGGTCAGCCTGCTCTAACACCATTTAAAAGTTTGCTGCTGAAAGTAGATCGGTTGGATCTCAAACAATGAAAGTCAGGGCACCTCAAAGAGACAGGAGTTTAGCAGCACGGTGTAACGAGTACAATCTCTGATTCAATGTCAGGAAAATGAAGGAGCTGGCCATTGACTTCAAGAAACCGAGTGGAATACATACCCCTGTCTCTGTCAATGGTGCTGAGGTAGAGATGGTCAAAAGCTTCAAGTTACTAGAAGTAAATTTCACTGATAATCTGTCCCGGTCAGCCCATATGAATACCATGGTCAAAAAAAGCATACCAATGCCTTTACATCCTCAGAAAGCTGAATAAATTTGCCACATTCACAAGGACTCTTACCAATTTTTATAGATAAACCATAGAAGGCATCCTATCGGGATGCATAACAGTTTGTTATGGCAACTGCTGTGTTCAAGATAACAAGAAATTGCAGAAAATTGGGAACGCAGCCCAGCTCATCACAAAACCCAGTCTTTCATCCATTAAGTACGTCTACGCATTTTCTGTTTCAGGAAAGCAGTCAACATAATCAAATACCCCTCTCACCCTGGCTGTACTCTTTTCCATACTCTTCATTCAGACAGAAGATAGAAAGTTTGAAAACATGGATCAATAGTTTCAAGACATATGAATGGACCTATCATATATTAGAGCTGATCTTTCCCTGCATTTTCTCTGCAGCTGAATCATTATATTCTGTATTCCGTTCTGTTATCATGATATACTCACGTAAGGTATGTTTGCCAGACATGACAATATGATGGCTTTAAGAGGTGCACTTTTCCCTGTTTCATTTTGCAGAGATACTTTAAGATAGATGTACAGAGCTGGTTGATTGGTCCTCCATAGTACTGAGCAGTGGCTGGTGGGATATCTATATTTAAGAGCTGTGGTTGATGGGACCTCCAAATTACAGAGCCGTGGTTGATGGGACTCCATATTTACGGAGCAGTGTTTGATGGGAACCTCCATATTTGAGAGCAGTGTTTGATCGGTTGTCCACATTAGAGAGCGGAGGTGGATCATCATTGACATCATGCCCTATCCCATATTCCTTTATCCACAATAGCTACATCTACCGCCATTTGAAAGCACCCAATTCTTCGCTTCATCCTTTTTTATTATAATGAATTCCACAGGCTCACCACTCCCTGGGTGAAGATATTTCTGCTTTTTCTCAGCCCGAAAACGCATGCGTGAAGCCTATCGCCCTGGTTTTGGACTCCCCCACCATCAGCAGTATCCTTTCTGCAACCAACCCGTCCAATCCTCTTAGAGTTTGATAATTTCTATAGAAGCATCCAAAATTCTTCAAAATTCCAATGAGAACGGTCCTAACCAACTCAACAACTTCGATGAGGTCATGAAATGTAACATCTGATAAACTGCAGATGACGCAAATCTGGGGGATGGGGGTGAATTGTGAAGAGGATGCAGAGATCTTGCAATGTGATTTGGACAGGAGGATGGAGTGGGCAAATGCAGTATAATGTGGATGAACATGATGTTATCCATTTTGGCATGATAAATGGAAGGCAGATTATCATTTGAATGGCGGCACTTTGAGGAAGGGGAATGACCAATGGGACTGGGTGCTCCCCACGACTGTGAAAACCGTGCACAGGTGAGGCAGGCAGTAATGAAAGCTATCTGTATGTTGGCCTTCATTGCAAGAGGATTCAAGTCCAGCAGTAGTAGTGTTTTGCTGCAGTTATACAGGGCATTGATGAGACCAAGCCTGAAATATTGTGTGCAGTTTTGGGTCCCTTACTTGATGAGGGCTGTTCTTCTTTTAGAGGGAGCATAAGGAAGGTTGACCAAATTGATTCCTGTGGGGTGGCAGAAATTTTAGACCTGCAGAGACCTGTCAATGTAGAAGATGACAAAATAGTTATGGCGAACGAGAGTGATTGTTCCGACCAAAAGTGCCCATGAAATACTGGCTGAACTGTACCAGAGCCATTGAGGTGTCTCTGAAATGAAGAGGTTATGTCTGGTGGCCAGGCTTGGACACAGATGTGCCAATGTCGCTGGGGCCACACCCAGAATGTCAACAAGGACAACAGTTATTACCAGCAGATCTGCCATATCCATGGGAAGGATTGGTAAATGCTGGACACAATTTCATGTCGACTATTTGGGTGCTTTCATGATTTCAGTCTTGTTAGTCGTTGTAGATACCCAGTCAATGTGGTTGGAAGGGCATAGGGTCCAGTCATCAAACACAAGGACAATGATAGTAAAAACTGTACACATCTTTTGCAATCCACAGGGACCTGGAAATTTGGTTCACATATAACTGGCCATTGTTTACCAACAGGGAAGTTGGTTTATCCTTAAATCCAAATTATTCATTACGTTCTTATCATCAGAAAGTAGAAATTTTATTTCCCTATTGCATTGGCAAGTCTTGTGAATTGTCTTGAATGAGTGTGGGCTTTCATTCAGCAAAACCAAGTTCTTATGATCAAATAGTTGATTGCATTTTATGTGGCATTAGTATGTTCGAATATTGCTTTGTATTGAAGGGGTGGGGTTTTGACAGCAACATCATCTACAAAAGCAGATGGAGAAACTTAAATTCAGAAGCGTGACAGGAAAGCAATATGCAAGAGATTGTTCCTTGGATCAGAATTACACAGACTTAACGATTGCTTTTTCTACTTCCACAGATGAATTGTTTGAAAATGAATGGAAAGATCAAGGAGGTGATCACTAAAGCAAACTGATAAAATATATCAAGAGGCAACCTGCCTTTCAGCTCGAAAAATTACTGGGGAACAACGACAATGAAACAGCTAAGTTTTGGATAACTATGGTAATTGAGCATCCAGGCACTGGGACAAGCTGCATGGGAGAGAAATTAAAACATTGAAACATACCAACCATTCAAAATTTCCTTTCAGTTGCAAATTCCCCAAGTGAATTTAATATACTGTAGAGCCAGTTTGACAAACATAGTCCCAGAAAAGAATCCTTCTTTCGAAGATGCATTGCAATGTCTGTAGAACCAACCACAAAAAACATTGCAGATAGTAACAATTGCCGATGCTGGAATCTGAGATAACAATTTGTGGAGCTGGAGGAACACAGCAGGCCAGACAGCATCAGAGGAGCAGGAAAGCTAATGTTCCTGGTCGGGACTCTTCTTCAGAAATGGCTGAGGGGAAGGGGGCTCTGAAGTAACTAGAGAGGGGGTTGTGATAGCAGGTAGATAGTGGAGTGAATAGGTGGGAGAGAAGACAGACAGGATAAGGAGGCAGGGGTGAAGCTAGTAAAGGTGAGTGTAGGTAGGAAGTGTGGAAGGGGATTGGTCAGTGATGAGGGATAAGTGGATAGGTGGGACAGAAGCGGGACAGGTCAAGGAGGGCGGGATGGTGGATCATCTTGTCTGTCTTCATTTGTGCAAAGTCCTGGTGTTCATTTAAGCAAGAATGATGTTTTGTTTTGTTTAGTTCACTCAATGCTAAATGTGTTTATTTGTACCAAAGACTTGTACTTATTTGTATACATAAGCCTGTGTTTGTTTCTGCAACAATCTTGTGTTCATTCCTCCAAACATCCGATGTTCATTTGTGTAGTTTGTGGAACTAACCCTGGGTTGTGGCTGCGCCGGGTTCGAAACTGCAGATTTGTGTCCTTGTTCCAAATCTGCATAGAACATAGAAAGTAGAACATTATTAGAACATTACAGCACAGTACAAGCCCTTCGGCCCTCGATGTTGTGCCGACCTGTGAAACCGATCTGAAGCCCATCAAACCAACACTATTTCATTATTATCCACATGTTTATCCAACAACCATTTAAATGATCTTAAAGTTGGTGAATCTACTACCGTTGCAGGCAAAGCGTTCCATTCCCTTACTACTCTCTGAGTAAAGAAACTACCTCTGACATCTGTCCTATATCTTTCACCCCTCAATTTAAAGCTATGCCCCCTCCTGCTCACCGTCACCATCCTAGGAAAAAGGTTCTCCCTATCCACCCTATCTAACCCTCTGATTATTTTATATGTTTCAATTAAGTCACCTCTCAACCGTCTTTTCTCTAACGAAAACAGCCTCAAGTCCCTCAGCCTTTCCTCATAAGACCTTCCCTCCATACCAGGCAACATCCCAGTAAATCTCTTTTGCACCCTTTCCAAAGCTTCCACATCCTTTTTATAATGCGATGACCAGAACTGTACACAATACTCCAAGTGCAGCCACACCAGAGTTTTGTACAGCTGCAGCATAACCTCTTCGTTCCGGAACTCAATCCCTCTATTGATAAAAGCTAAAACACTGTATGCCTTCTTAACAGCCCTGTCAACCTGGGTGGCAACTTTCAAGGATCTGTGTACATGGACACCGAGATCTCTCTGCTCATCTACACTACCAAGAATCTTAACATTAGCCCAGTACTTGCCTTCCGGTTACTCCTACCAAAGTGCATCACCTCACACTTGTCTGCATTAAACTCCATTTGCCACCTCTCAGCCCAGCTCTGCAGCTTATCTATGTCTCTCTGCAACCTACAGCATCCTTCGTCACTATCCACAACTCCACCGATCTTGGTGTCGTCTGCAAATTTACTAACCCATCCTTCTACGCCCTCATCCAGGTCATTGATAAAAATGACAAACAGCAGTGGACCCAACACCGACCCTTGCAGTACACCACTAGTAACTGGTCTCCAGGATGAACATTTCCCATCAACTACCACCCTCTGTCTTCTTTCAGCAAGCCAATTTCCGATCCAAACTGCTATATCTCCCACAATCCCATTCCTCCGCATTTTGTACAATAGCCTCTTGTGGGGAACCTTATCGAATGCCTTGCTGAAATCCATATACACCACATCAACCGGTTTACTCTCATCTACCTGTTTGGTCACCTTCTCAAAGAACTCAATAAGGTTTGTGAGGCACGACCTTCCCTTCACAAAACCATGCTGACTATCCCTAATCAATTTATTCTTTTCTAGATGATGATAAATCCTATCCCTTATAACCTTTTCCAACACTTTACCAACAACTGAGGTAATATTATTAAACAAAGAAGGGATGCTACAAGCCTGGTTCATATATTCATCAACAGCTTGTTTGTCAATTCTTGACACAAATTGTTTTGAAGATGTTTACACTCTGGGCAGTGTCAGTGATTGCACAGGCATCACCAACAGTGATCTCCCTCTGCTGGACACAGGCAGTTACACACACACTCACACACACTCACACACTCACACACACACACTCTCACACACACACACACACACACAGACAGACACACAGACACACACAGACACACAGACACACACACACACAGACACACAGACACACACACACACACACACACACACACACAGACACACACACACAGACACAGACACACACACACAGACACACACACACACACACACAGACACACACACACACACACACACACACACACAGACACACACACACAGACACACACACACACACACACAGACACACACACACACACACACACACACACAGACACACACACACACAGACACACACACACACAGACACACACACACAGACACACACACACAGACACACAGACACACACACAGACACACACACAGACACACATACACACAGACAGACACTCACACACAGACACACACACACACACAGACAGACACACACACAGACACACACACACACAGACACACACACACAGACAGACAGACACACACACACACACACACACACTCACACAGACAGACAGACACACACACACACACACACACACAGACAGACACACACACACACACACACACGCATCTTGCTCTGCCAAGGTCTGAAAATTTGAGAATCTAGACATACAGAATGTATGGGCCAGTTAAACAGAAAAATGTTTGCGAGTTTTGAGAAGATTTGTAGCTCAGGTTGAGGTTCTGGTTGTGAGTTTGCTCGCTGAGCTGGAAGGTTAGTTTTCAGACGTTTTGTCACTTGTTTCTCTTTTGAAAAAATATACTTTATTCATAGGATGTACAAAATAAAACTTATTTATACACCTACCCAGTCATGCACGCCACTCCAGGTTACCCGGGGGCACGTAAATCAACTAAAGGAAAACAAAACAAAACAAAAGAAGAGAAAAAAAAAGAAAATACCCAGCAGTTGTCTCCCCGCACAGTCGCCGTTGGCCCCCTGACCAGTTGGGGAAGGTGCCAGCTGTGCCCAGTTATCGCATAGGGCTCTTTTTTACCATTCTGGACGAGGGGTTTCATACCGTGGTCTTTCCCCACCGCGCCTTGGCGGCGGCTGCCCCAAACTTTCGCGCATCCCTCAGCATGTATTCCTGGACCTTGGAGTGCGCCAGTCTGCAACACTCGGTCGGGGCCAGTTCTTTCAGCTGGCAGACCAGCAAGTTGTTATGTTGGTCTCGGTGTGCGTCCCGGGAAACAGCCTGTAGAGCACGGAGTCCCGCTTCACGGAGCTGCTCAGGACAAAACTTGACAAATACCACTGCATCCCCCTCCAGACCTCCTGCGCATAGGCACGTTCCAGAAGGAGGTGATCGACAGTCTCGTCCCTGCCGCAGCCGTCTGTCCTGACGGTGAAGGGAATGAAGGAGCGGTCGTCCCAGTTCCCGAAGAACATGACCTCGCTCTTAACCCTATTGACTTTGGCACCTGAGGCCAGTTCAAACTGGCCACAGATGTCCAACAGCCTACTCACCGACTGACGATCGGCACAGAAGACGGCAACATCGTCCATGTACAGGGAGGTCTTGACCTGAAGGCCTCTGCTGCCTGGGATAGTCACGCCCTTCAGGCTCACGTCCTTCCTGATGGATGCGGCGAAGGGCTCCACACAGCACACGAACAAGGCAGGAGAGAGCGTGCAGTCCTGCCTGACTCCAGATCTGACGGGAAAACTGTCCGATTCCCACCCGTTGATCGAGACTGCACTAACGATGTTGGTGTAGAGCAGTCGGATCCAATTGCGGATGCCCCCCCCCGAACCCCAATTTGGAGAGGACGTACCTCATGTAAGCATGAAGAGACCCTGTCGAAGGCCTTCTCCTGGTCCAGGCTGACGAGGCAGGTGTCTACCTGCCTGTCCTGTACGTAGGCGATCGTTTCCCTGATCAGCGCGAGGCTCTCAGCGATCTTCCTGCCCGGCACAGCACAGGTTTGGTCAGGGTGAATCGCCGACTCCAGGACAGACCTGACCCGGTTGGCTATGACCTTGGCCAGGATTTTGTAGTCCACGTTCAATAGTGAAATGGGACGCCAATTCTTAATTTCTTCCCTCTCCCCCTTCCTCTTGTAAATGAGGGTGATGATGCCCTTCCTCATGGACTTGCACATTTCCCCTGCCCAAAGCGCACTATTGCACACCTCCAGCAAGTCCTGGCCAACCAGGTCCCACAGAGCGGAATACAGCTCGACCGGTAAGCTGTTGCTCCTGGCAGTCTTCTTCCTCTTGAGGGCTCTGGTCAGCTCGTCCAGAGATAATCGGCCGGTCCAGCCACACCATCGTGCCATCGTCTCTAACCTCCGTGATGGACGACAGGAACAACTCGGAGGCCGTGCTGTCCGTGGACTTCGTGTCGTACAGTCCGGCATAGAAGGATCTGCTGATCCTCAAAATGTCGGGCCGAGACGACGTCACCGAGCCATCGTCCTCCTTCAGCCGGCTAAACACAGAGCTCTCTTTGTGCACCTTCTGAAAGTAGAAACACGAGCACGTCTCGTCCTGCTCCACAGAGCGGACCCTGGGCCGGAAGATTATCCTGGAGGCCTCCGCGGCCAAGAGCGAGGCTTGCTGGCCCCTCACCTCGCGGAGGTCCTCCGTGACATCGACCCCATCAACAGAAGGAGCAGGTTGTGCACCCTTTTCTGGAGTCGCGACAGCTTTCCCCGCCTCTCTCTCGCCTTCCGAACACCCTTGATGACAAAGAACCTCTTGATGTTCTCCTTCACCGTCTCCCACCAGTCGGCCGGAGACTCGAAGAGGGGTTTCACGGTTCTCCAACTGGCGTACTTCCTCTTAAGCTCCTTGACGTTCTCTGGGATCAACAGAGTCATGTTGAGCTCCCACGTCCCCTTGCCGGCCAGCTGGTCGTCCTCTAAGTGACAGCCGGCCAGCAGGAGGCAGTGGTCAGAGAAGAACACCGGCTCGATGCCAGTGGACCTGACCGAGAATGTCCGTGACACAAACAGGAAGTCTATCCTTGACCCGTCTGGCCGCGACCAGGTGTACCTCCGCTGCGCTCCGTCTGCAGGGGCGCTGAAGACGTCGAGCAGCTTGGCGTCCTTCACCGTGCCCATCAGGATTCTGGACGTGACGTCCAGTTGACTCCCCCCACCCGCTGTCCCCACACCGGATCTTCCATCTGCATCAATGATGCAGTTGAAGTCTCCGCCTAGGATGACCGGCCTGGACGTAGCCAGCAGGGGTGGAAGTCGCTGCAGGACGGCCAACTGCTCACTCCGTACCGCTGGGGCGTACACGTTGATCAGCCTCAGGGGAGCGTTCCTGTAGGTGATGTCAGCCACTAGGAGGCGCACCCCCCACCACCTCCTGAACTTGAGAGACGGTGAAGTTGCGCCCCCGCAGCAGAATAGCCAGGCCCGAGGAGCGACAGTCGTTACCCCCCGACCAGATCGAAGGCTCACAGGTCCAGGTGCCGGACCAATTCCCGTACCTGCCGAGGTGCGGTGTCCTGCACTCCTGCAGAAACAGGAAGTCTGCCTTGATGGTGGTCAGGTAGGCCAACGTGGATACACATCTTGCAGTGGACCTGACACTGTGCACATTAATGCTCGCAACTTGTACCCCCATTGTGGGCAGTGACCGCAGTACCCTCCCCAAGTCCAAGGTCCAGCCCCTCCATCTGTCCCTTCATGCCCATTGTCCTGGCTAACTGCTGGACACTCTCCGGGCTCAGGAAACCGTCCATGCTGCCTTCTGGGTGACATCCCCCCGTCAGGGGTGCGGAGGCAGGAGGGTCCGGCTCTGGGTCAGGCTGGGGACGCGCTGTTTCCTCCTTCCCGCCTGGAAGTTCTGGGGGGCCCTCCAGTGCCCCAGCAGCACTTGACTGGGTGTCGGAGGGAGCCTCAGGACGCCTCCCGTCACCTGGAAGCTGGGTGCTGCTTTCCTTCTCCCTCGCGATCTTTAACTTCTGCTTCGGGTGGGCCCTCTCCGAATCCCCCTCATCAGAGGAGCTCTTATAGCCCCCCTGCAGCTGCCTCTTCCCGCCTGATGGTTGCGGTGCCTGGGCCCGTCGACGCACCTTCCTCCTCACCCTCCGGACTGTTGTCCACTCCCCTGGGTTGCCTGTCGCCGCTTCCATCGACTCCGGGTTGTCGGTGGGGGAGCGGAGCCTTAGGGGTCCTTTGCTGGCCTCGGGCCCATCCTGCGGGGCTGGGCCCTCCTGCACGACCTGGCCCTCGTGCACATTAGTGGGGTCCTTGCTGGGCCCTGGTGCCTTCCTCTCCTCCGGGGGGGCTGGCCCCGCATTGCACCTGCCGGCGACCTGGGCGTAGGTGGTCTCCCGCCGTGGGCATGCCCGATAGAGGTGGCCCGCTTCCCCACAAAGGTTGCAGCTTTTCTCTTGTGGGCAATCCTTTGCAAGGTGTCCCTCCTCCCTGCAGTTCCTGCAGATGGTAGCTTTGCAGTCAGCCGCCACGTGACCTGACCTACCACAGGCATGGCAGACTTTAGGTTGCCCTGCATAGGTCAGGTAGCCCTTGCTCCCGCCGATCGCGAAGCTGGACGGTGGGTGTCATTCCCGTCCGAGCCCATCCTCAGCGTCACCTTGACCTGCCTCTTACTCGTCCAGATGCCAAAGGGGTCCATGATGTCAGTTAGGTCCCCTTCCACCTTCACGTACCTTCCGAGGAAGGTCAGGACATCAGCTGCTGGCACATGCGGGTTGTACATGTGTACAGTCACCATATGGCTCCTCTGCGCTGACATCACAAACAGCGGGACAGCGGTCAATACAGAGAGGGGGCCCTCACCTCCTTTCTCCTTGAAAACCTCCAGGAAGCGCTCGCAAAGCTTGGCACTCCTGAAGGTCACATCGTAAAAACCTCCTCCGGGGAAATCCTGCAGGCAGTAAATGTCCGCAGCAGCGAACCCACAACAGTCCAACAGGACCCTCTTCACGAAGAAGGTGCGGTCCACAGGTGCACCTTCATCCACCTTCTTTACGGAAACACGGATGGTGTTCCGGACCCCCTGACCTGGGGCACGAGCACTCGCCGCAGCCATCGTTGCAGGTTGGCTGCTCCCCTGAACCAGCGTTAGGCCGAAGCCAGCTTTAAGATCCACTGGTCACAAGGGCGCACAGCCAACCCGATGTCCTCCTTTCACCTCCAAGACAGCACTCTCCTCCTCTCGGTCCACAAGAGAGTGGGTCTTTATTTTGTTCCAGATGTAAGCTGGTTCACTGAGCTGGAAGGTTTGTTCCCAGATGTTTTGTCACCATTCTAGGTAACATCATCAGTGAGCCTCCAATGAAGCGCTGGTGTTGTGTCCCGCTTTCTATTTATCTGTTTAGGTTTTCTTGGGTTGGTGATGTCATTTCCTGTGTTGGTGATGTCATTTCCTGTTCTTTTTCTCAGAGGATGGTAGATTGGCTCCATTGACTTTATTTGATCAAATAGTTGAGAGAAATTAAAAAAAGCGGAAAATATTTTTTGACACACTGGAATGAGCTGAATTACAGTGGAAAAATGATAAACAAGAACAGTTTTATCAAACATCGTACATAGAAAAAGAATCTGAGTGCATCCTAGAATGTTACCACCTTAAAAATGACGAGGGCATGGCGACCAACACATATTCGAGAGGGTGAGAAATGGGCAGAAGTTCATCAAGTCATATTGTCAGGGTTATAGAAATGGTACAGGTAGTAAATGAGGTAATTTGGGAGTAAGGAAAACTCAATGCAAAATACAAACACAGTTTTGTCCATCTGGAATGTGTCAGGCTGTGATTGTAATTGCTGAAAACATGTTGTATGTGTCAGGTAATTGGAAAAACTTAAGGCACTCATAAAACCCCCACCGTTAATGCCTACTCCCCACTTTGTGGAACCTTGTACAAGGCTCAGAATTAATTATGTAGGATTCTGAACTGATTGTCTAACAATAAGTGGCAGACAGTATTTGTTACTTATCATTCATGTGTCTACTAGGCTTCCACAGGCCATTCCACTCCATAGTGTCACAGCTAAAAGTGTTGCGGAAGAGTTTTTCAAATATTTTATCTCGATATAAACTGCCCACAGAGATATAATTAGAGCTAGGCTTAAATTTTACATCAAAACTACTCATTTAGGAATAAAAAAATTAATTCCACTGCATACCAGCAGAATTGGAGGCAGCCTTAATCCATGGTATCAAATTTTAAGACCTTGTTGAGGGTTGATAGTCAAGACTAGCTAAAGCATTCCAAATGCACTTTTTTTTTGCATTTAGAAATACAAGTGCTGAATCAATTAAATTCAGTCTATTTGTGTTTTTGTGCATGAGGTGAGAGGACGGCTGAAATTAATTAAAGAGAAATTGGTGAGTCAGAGACCAGAGTCCACACATTTGGGCTACTTGTCAATTTTTAGAAAAAAGATTAAATAAAATAAGGCAACATTTGAAAGTAGCACAGCAATGTTGTGAAACAGGAAGCAGACAATAAATCAAAGAATCGCAAATTTGCTAGTGGTGGTAAAGTTTTACCTTTTCTGCCAAGGATCGGAGGGCCTCTAACGTTGAAAGGAAATGGATTGAGTTAACTTCTTTAATAAGAATGCAAGTTAGAGAGAAACCCCACAGAGTGTGTCATGTAAACATGTTCAAAATGTATTTTGATAAGGAAGGAAAGCAAAAAGAAAATGTGTTGCAGCTTAGAACTCAGAGTGAAGAACCAAGTTCAGAGGATTCTGAATAGGGCATTCCTCAAATTCTTCCTTATTTTTAGAATCCCTACAGTGTGGAAACAGGCCGTCTGGCCTAACAAGTCCACACTGACTCTTGGAGCATCACACCAGACCCATTCTCCTATAACCCACATAATCAGCACACCCCTCTGAACACTACGGGTAATTTAGCATGGCCAATCCCCCTCACGTGCGCATCTTTGGACTGTGGGAGGAAACCGGAGCACTCAGAGGAAACCCACACAGACACAGGGAGAATGTGCAAACTCCACACAGACAGTTGCCTGAGGCTGGGATTGAACCCGGGTCCCTGGCGCTGTGAGGCTGCAGTGCTCACCACTGAGCCACCGTGCCTCCCCAAATTAAACTGATCAAAGAGGAAACTCCAAAAAAATGGAATAATTTTTTGACTTACCTTCCCAAGCTGAATCAGAATACCTTGAAAAAGCAATTAAAATCCACATTGGGAGGTACGTGGGAATAATCTGGGAAGTACTAATGCATGATGTACTAAGTACCATGCACGATGTACATACAGGAAATGCTGTTTTAATTAAGCAATATTCTTATAGACTTAAATCTCTAAGTTAGCACAGGTTCTAAAAGTAATTGAACACATGCTTAAAGACAATATAATCAAACTGAGTTGTGGTGAATGGAGTTTATCCGTAACAATAGATGAGACGGAAGAAGCATGTGTGGACTACAGGAAGTTCAATGCAGTTACAAAATCTGATAATGTCCTACTCCACGTTTGGAAGGCTTTATTGAGAAGATGGCACAAGCAACTGATTTTTCCAAGTTGGGCTTGCTCAGAAAATACTGGCCGGTAACGTTACTTGAAGAACATAGAACATAGAACATAGAATATAGAACAATACAGCGCAGAACAGGTCCTTCGGCCCTCGATGTTGCGCCGACCTGTGAACTAATCTAAGCCCATCGCCCTACACTATCCCATCATCATCCATCTGCTTATCCAAGGACTGTTTAAATGCCCCTAATGTGGCTGAGTTAACTACGTTGGCAGGCAGGGCGTTCCATGCCCTTACCGCTCTCTGAGTAAAGAACCTGCCTCTGACATATGCTTAAATCTATCACTCCTCAGTTTGTAGCTATGCCCCCTTGTACAAGTTGAAGCCATCGTCCTCGGAAAAAGACTCTCACTGTCCACCCTATCTAATCCTCTGATCATCTTGTATGTCTCTATTAAATCCCCTCTTAGCCTCTTTCTCTCCAATGAGAACAGACCCAAGTCCCTCAGCCTTTCTTCATAAGGCCCTTGCTCCAGACCAGGCAACATCCTGGTAAATCTCCTCTGCACCTTTTCCATTGCTTCCACATCCTTCCTGTAATGGGCCGACCAGAATTGCACGCAACATTCCATATGAGGCCGCACTAGCGTTTTGTACAGTTGCAGCATGTCAGCACGGCTCCGGAACTCAATCCCTCTAGCAATAGAACCTAACACAGCGTAAGCCTTCTTAACAGCACTATCAACCTTGCATGAAGCAACTTTCAGGGATCTATGTACATGGACACCAAGATCCCTCTGCACATCCACACTGCCAAGAATATTTCCATTGACCTGCCTTCCCATTATTCTTCCCAAAGTGAATCACCTCACATTTATCTGCACTGAACTCCATTTGCCACCTTTCAGCCCAATTCTGCAGTTTATCCAAGTCTCCCCGCAACCTGCAATATTCTTCCACACTGTCCACCACTCCACCGACTTTAGTGTCATCTGCAAACTTACCAACACATCCCCCTATGCATGCATCCAAGTCATTTATAAAAATGACAAACAGAAGCATAGGAAATGTCTACTTTTGTAACAATGAATGGATTGTACCATTTTAAAGCCATTTGTTACGAAGAATGTGACAGCCTCATTTCAAAGACTAAACAATGACGTTATTTCAGGAACACCCAATTATATTGTGCTCATTAATGATATGGCAATTTTTAGTCACACATGGAAGGAATATTTGCCACATCTACCAGAATTATTCAACTGAATTTAGGAGGTGGGTGTGGGAATAAAACTGTCTAAGAGTAAATTCGCAAAAGCCCGTCACATGTCTGAGCCATGTCATTGGACATGGAAAGATGGCCCACAGGATGTAAAAACAAAGGTTATTGTGGTGTTTCCCTTATCATTGACGAAGATGAAAGTACCACGATTCCTGGGATGGATTTTTTTTATCAGAATTCGACATCGAATTTTAATAGCATTTTTGCATCACTGGCTTACTTCTTGAAGAAGTGCGGAAGATTTCAGTGGACGAATGAATATCATTTTACAGCCTGAAAGCTGCGTTAACTGTAGCCTCAGTATTATCCACATCTAATCACACCTAATTATGGAAAGCCACTGAAGATGGCTATCAATGCAAGGGTATTGGTATTGTGCTCTTGCAACAAGACAATGAGAAGATAGAAAGATCGATTGGGTATTTTTCCAGGAAACCCAATAATCATCAACTGAAATATTCCATGCTTTGAAAGGAGAACTTGTACTTGATGTTGGCTTACAACATTTCAAAATTTATATTGCCAGGAATGTGTTTGAGATAATTGTGTATATTGATCATAATGCATTACTGTTTTGGGTTAAAAAGGTAAAAGACTGGACTGTTTTGATGAAACTTATTATTGCAGGCATCCAATTTGAAAATCATACACATGTCAAGATAAGTGAATGTTATTATCAACACACTGTCGTGAATTTGATGAAGGAAAACAGAGGTGGGGAGAAAAGATCTGAAACAAATTGTAGCAGTGAATAAAAACAGAAGTTGCTTGAAAAGCTCAGCAGGATTGGCAGCAGCTGTGAAGAAAATATCGGAATTAACGTTGCGGGTCCAGTGACTCAGAACTCAGTTCTGAGGAAGAGTCACTGGAGCTGAAACGTTAACTATATATTTTCTTTACAGATGCTGCCAGACCTGCTGAGCTTTTCCATCAACTTGTATATTTTTCCAGATGTAGAGCATTCGCAGTTCTTTCAGCTTTTATTCATGTGGTAGTGAATGTTTGGGTCCATGTAATCAATATGCATTGTCATGCACTAACGCTGTAAAATTAAGTGTTTTAAAACTGCAGCCATCTTTACATATTAAGGCTTTTTAAGGGTGGGGGTGGGAAATATGTTATGACACCTTGGCTTAAAGGGGTATACTTTGTTCTTTCTTGAAGAAACGTTTTAAGATAGACATGAAGAGCTATCTACTTGAATCCAATAACGGAAACAGCTTGTGAGGCCTTGTTTACTTTTTGGTAAAAGTTGAAACAATAGAAGCAGCCTGAACAGGTGGGGTCACACTCCTCCCAGAGCCAAGAAATTTTAGTTCTCGCCTTTTTTTTCAGTAGCAGTTGCTCTCTCTTTCTCTCTCTCTCTCTTTCTCTCTCTCTCTCTCCCTCTCTGTCTCTTTCTCTCTCTCTCTCTCTCTCTCTCTTTCTCTCTCTCTCACTCTCTCTCTCTGAGTTTTCTCTTGATGTCTTTCCAACTGGACAGGAGAATTGCTGGTGAGGCAACCTAATTTGCTGAATTTTCCTTTAACAGTGGTGTGTTTCTGGGATGTTATTATGTTAGCACAGGCACTGTAGTTTAGTATTTGAATAATCTATTACTCTGTTAAGTTTTCCAATAGAGTTAACTTATTCCAGTTCCTACTTTTGTACCTTTTTAACTGCAGTGTATGAATAAAATGTTTTTTTTTGCACTGGAATATGATGCCTGTCTCTTGACTATAACATAAGCAAAAAGTTATGGCCTAGGCTGCCTTCTTAACATGTTTGATCAAACCCATAACACTGTATTGCATGCAAAACAATGTTTTATTTCACTGTTAATGGGGACGTGTGGAGAGTATGGACATGCAGTACTTTCTACTGTTGCCTCCCAGCAGGGGTCCAGAATTGATTTCACCAATGGGCCACTGTTTGGTTGCAGATTGCAAAATCAAACTGTGTTAGGTAGATTGGCCATGAGAACTCTGAAGGGGCAAAGTGGAGACAGTGGGCTGAATGGCTGTTTCCACACTGTAGGGATTGTATGAGATAATAAATCAAATCAAGCCCAAACTGCTGGCCAAACCGATGGGCAATTTTCTAAAGGCTGTGCTTTTGCCTTGGAATAAGGTGTGTAGGTCACTTAGTACATCCTCATTGACAATACCATGGTTCCTTAACTGAACATTTTACTATATTGCACAATGATTCAGATAGAAAAAATCTCAAGTGTATTACTGTTCTGTTGCTCAGGGACCTGTAAGAAGGTGCAGTACCAGTGCAAACTCGTAGAATACCCAGGGATTCATCAAAGTATAAAGAAGGAGGAGACACCCCTCACTGCCATTATAACAACTGGATTGAAGACTTAAAGCTGGAGAGTAATTCGTTTTCAGAAAGATGATGTTTAGGTCTAAAACGTATTTGATAGAGGCCGTATTCTATCCTGTTCTGGCAGCAGTTGGAGTTCCTGGTAAGACATTTCCAGACTGTGCTGCTAATGTAACACAACTTTCTAACTGTGATACTCTTTAGCTTTAGTGCTCTGGAGTTTTAGTTCTGAAGAGTGATTGCACAGACTGGGCTTGTCTACCAATCAAGTAAGTGGACATGATTGGACAGTATAAATTATGAAAGGTGTAGACAGAGTTGGACTTTAAGTAACATTTCCCCTTGATGGAGGGATCAAAGACTTAGATTTAGGAAGGGGTCAGAAGATTTAGAGGAGATGGGAGGAAAAACGTTTTACTCCCGCCCAAGGGTGTTGGGAATCGGGAATGAACTGCCTGTAAGGGTTTTATAGGAAGAAACCTTCATCATTTTGATTACACTTGCGATGCCAGGTCTATATGCCAACTGCTGAGAAGTCGGTTTAAAACAGATAGTTGTATGCTTTCGCTAAGTGTAGGCCGAGGGGCAAAAGAGTCAGTGTGAGTTCATGTCATGCTCAGTTTGTAGGTCGTGTTATCTTCACTGTCACTATTGGTGAATTTTATTGGTGTACAGTAATCCTCAGTGTTACTATATCCCCTGACCCAATTTAAGAACATGACAGCAGAAGAACTATGGGCCATTCAACCAGTGGAGCCTGCTCCTTATTTGTTATAATCACGGTCAATCATTAGTCATCGCCTTTCCTGTCTTTCCTGATGTCTGTCAGAACCGACAGAGACAACCTATTAAAAAAATGGTAACCAAGATTCGTGCGGTGAAAATGACAGCAGGTGCTCACAAAGAATTCAATGGACCGAAGAGTCTGAATCTCTCCTTGCTAAAACGTAGAGCTAAAGTTTAGAGGGATAACATAAAGTTGGTTGAAAAAGTTCAGAGAAACCTCTAAAAGAATCTCGTGAGGTATTCAAACTCCACATCAAGGGAATTACAAACAATTAATGAAGAAAAGTGTTTTCAGGAGCAATTTGGAACGAGGTCATGATGATGTTGTCAGTGAAGAGAAGGTAGTAGGAGGGATGCCAAATTCTTGCGCTGTGTCCAAATCTAAGGGTGTCAGTGCGAGAGAGAATTGGCCAGCCTGCCAAATACCTCACACAAAAGAAGATTTGTTCAGCAAAATGGCTCACAAAATGTTATAATCGAAGCAACAGCAACAAATCAATTCCTGACATTATTTTGTGACAGGTACCCAGAGATTGGATGGTAGTGATACCAAAATAGTAGAGAATAATGTCAATGTGTGAACTAACTTTCAAAGTTCACTTGTTATTAGAAGACATTCACCATGCATGGGGCTCTTGTGGCACAGCAAAAGCGTCCCTATCTCTGAACTAGGAGACCTGGGTTTGAGTCTGGCCAGGCCCAGAGGTGTCACATAGCATCTCTGAACCAGTTGGTTGCAATACTGAAGAAAATAATTCAAAGTTATCTGTAATTTAAGAAAATGAGGTAAAAGCCAAAAATGATATGCAGGTTAGTATGAGGTATCTGGTCAGATAATTTTGTGGAGTCAGTGCTTGAGGAAATAAACTGACTTGCACCTCCAAATGCTTCTGTTAACAGGGATATTCCCAACTTCGGTGTGGTTGCAAAGTTAGCACTTCAACTGCAGGAACCGTTGGTAATAGTTCAGCTGCTCTCACATTAACTTGGATTATCCAATACTGCAGCCCACCAAATCTCTGTGAACTGAACCCTGAGCAAAGCAGAGTGAGAGAATAGACTGAAATATTCGACAAAGACAGTCATATAGAGGAAGTAATGTTGTGATGATGTCACTGGATGAGTAATCCAAAATCCCAGGGCGTTCTTCTGGGGGCAGGGCTTCAAGTCCCATTACTGCAGGTGGTACAAATAGGAATTCAATGAGAAGCTAGTTTAATAGTGACCATGTAACTGTCATCATTTGCTGTAAAGCGTCATTGAATTCATAATGTGTTACAGGGAAGGGCATTTGCTGACTTTTACCTGATCTAACCTTCAGAAGTGTGGAGTAGCAGAGTCTTACTAAAACTGTAACAGGGTGCTGGGTGACATCATATCTGCAGTATTGTGAGTAGTTTTGACCACTTTATCTCAGATATTACGTCATTGGAGGTAGTTCAGAGAAGGCTCACTCATCTCAGGGGGATTAGCTTATGAAATCTACTCACTGGAATTTAGAGGAGTGAGACATGATCCAATTGAATCCAATAGAATTCTTAAAGGTTTTGACAAGGTAGATGCTGACTAAACATTTCCCTGCATTAGAGGTTCTACAATGAGTGACTGATGGCTCAGATTAAAAGGGGTACCGATTTAAGACTGAGAGAAGACGAATTTCTTCTCTTAGAGTGTTCTGAGTCTTGGAAATGCCTTGCCACAGACAGCAGTGGGAGCAGAGCCCTTTGCATATTTAATACTGAACGAGATAGATTCTTGACCAGTCGTTGTATCAAGCGTTGTAGGGAAGGGTTAGGAAAGTGGATATGAGGAGCTTTGGAACGGCCATGATCCCATTGAAGTATGAAGCAGGGTGAAAAGGTCAAACAGCTTACCACTGTTTCTATTTCTTACAGTCGTACATGTGTCTTCGGACTCACAGCACTATGTGTGACTCTTAACTGCTCTCTGGAAAATTCTAGATGGACAGGGGCAGCACAGTGGCTCAGTGGCAAGCACTGTTACCTCACAGTGCCAGGGGCCTGGGTTTGATTTCAGACGGCTGTCTGTGTGTGGTTCGCATAATCTGCTTGTGTCTCTGTGCATTTCCTCCAGGTGTTCTGGTTTTCCTCCCGCAGTCCAAAGATATGCAGTTTAGGTGGATTAGTCATGGAAATGCAGGGTTACAGAGATAGACTTAGGGGCTTGATCTCAGTGGAATGCTATTTGGAGGGGCAGCGTGTACACAGTGTGCTGATTGGCCTGATTCTGAATGTTATAAATTCTATAATAAATACTGGGTTTACCAGTGATGTCTGCATGTAGTAATAGGAGTTGGAAAGTCATGCTGAAGTTGTACAGGACACTGATGAGATAATGGGAACTGCAGATGCTGGAGATTCCAAGATAATAAAATGTGGGGCTGGATGAACACAGCAGGCCAAGCAGCATCTCAGGAGCACAAAAGCTGACGTTTCGGGCCTACTGATGAGATCTCTACTGCAAAACCTAGTCCAGTTCTGTTCTCCCAGTTAGAGGAAAAATGGTGTTAAACTGGAGAGGGTTCAGAAGACATTTACCAGGACTTCTCCAGGTACGAAAGTTTGAAGTTATAGGCAGAGGCTAGATATACTGGGAGATTTTTCACTGAAGTGTGGGAGGTTATGAAGTGACTGTATTGAAGTTTATAATGAGAGGTATAGATAGGGTTAGGAATAGGTATTGTTTCTTTATTACAGGGGATTTCAAGACTAGCAGGCACATTTTTTAAGGTGAAATGAGAGGGATTTTAAAAAGAAATGTGGGGCTTTTTTAAGGGCACGTGGTTTGTGCATGGAATGAACTTCCTGAGAAAGTGGTAAATGTGGGCCCAATTACAATGTTTCAAAGACATTTAGATAAGTACATGAATAGGAAAGGTTTGTAGGGATATGGGCCAGGAACAGGCATGTGGGACTAGTTTAGTTTAGGGTTATGTTCACATGAACTGTTGGATGGAAGAGTCTGTTTCTATGCAGTATGACTCTATAATTATGTGAACGGAAAACTCTAATCATTATCCTATATTTGTATCTGTTTTTCTTTCCTCACAGTAAATCTCCTGACAATTGGGGTCCTGTCTCAGGGAAGGTGCAGTCTCTCTAAATGTGTCACTTGCTATCTGGTGGCCATGGCTACAGCAGATCTCATGGTCATTTTCTGCAACGTAATATTGTATCGCGTGGCTACCCTTTACTGGTGGGACACTTTCCTGCTGCACACTCCAGTGTGCAAATTTATTCTCTATCTGTCTCCCACAAGTGTAGACTGCGCTGTGTGGTTCACTGTTGCCTTTACCTTTGATCGCTTTCTTGTCATTTGCTGTCCAAATCTGAGAACAAAATATTGCACTGGGAAGACAGCTTTTGTTGTTATAGTGACCTTGACGGTGTTGTTCTGCTTAAAGAACATCCCATGGCCCTTTGTGTACAGACCATATTCAGTAATTTACATAACACAAGGGTGCCTTGTATCACCAAAATTCTATATTCTCAGAGCATGGAAAGTATTTTCTTGGCTTCAGCAACTGGCTACACCAGTGTTTCCATTTTTCATGGTTTTATTGCTGAATGTTCTCACTGCTAGATGCATTTTCGTTACGAGCCAGGCTCGGAGGAGGCTCTGGGACCAGACCTACAAGAAGAATGACAAAGATCCTGAGCTCCTGAACCGCAGAAAGTCGATAGTTTTAATTTTTGCAATATCCTGCAGTTTCATGCTACTCTGGATAACATCAGTTGCCTATTTCATCTCTTATAGATTTTATGGAGTATTTTTGCGCAAATCAATAGTTAACCCCTTTTCAATATTTCAGGAAGCTGGAGTCATGCTTCAGTTACTCAGCTCCTGCACCAACACTGTCATTTATACAGCAACTCAGAGAATGTTTAGACAGCAGTTGCTTTACTTGCTGAAGTCTCCTTTCAGTTTGATTAGTAATTGCATTGACCGAGGAAAATGGCAGAAATGAAGGATGTCCTACACCCCTCTTTGCCACAGTTTTTTTTAAAATTAGATTAGATTCCCTACAGTGTGGAAACAGGTTCTTCAGCCCAACAAGTCCACACCGCCCCTTGAAACATCCCACCCAAACCCATCCCCCTATAACCCACACCCCCCCGAACACTATGGGCAATTTAGCATGACCGATCCACCTAGCCTGCATCTCTCTGGACTGTGGGAGGAAACTGGAGCACCCGAAGGAAATTGACACAGACACGGGGAGAATGTACAAACTCCGCACGGACAGTCACCCGAGGCTGGAATTGAACCCTGGTCCCTGGTGCGGTGAGACTACAGTGCTAATCACTGAGCCACTGTGCCGCCCCTGAGATGCTGATAGATTGTCTGGAACTTGTGATTAATGATGTAATCATGCAAAAGCACCTTCTAGCTGAAGTCCAACTAGACTCAAACGGACACTGACCTCATCACCTCAGGGGACCTCCCACCCACAGCCTCCAACCCCGCATGGCCCATTTCTATCTCCTTCCCAAAATCCACAAACCTGCCTGCCCTGGCCAACCCATCGTCTCAGCCTGTTCCTGCCCCACCGAACTCATCTCCACCTATCTGGACTCTATTTTCTCCCCTTTGGTCCAGGAACTCCCTACCTACGTCCGTGACACCACCCACCGCCTCCACCTCCTCCAGAACTTCCCATTCCCTGGCCCCCATCACCTAACTTTCACCATGGACGTCCAGTCCCTATACACCTGTATTCTGTATGCAGATGGCCTCAAGGCCCTCCGCTTTTTCCTGTCCCGCAGGCCCGACCAGTCCCCCTCCACCGACACCCTCATCCACCTAGCCGAACTCGTCCTCACCCTCAACAACTTTGCTTTCGATTCCTCCCACTTCCTACAGACAAAGGGGGTGGCAATGGGCACACGCATGGGCCCCAGCTATGCCTGCCTCTTTGTAGGTTACGTGGAATAGTCCCTCTTCCACACCTACACAGGCCCCAAACCCCACCTCTTCCTCCGTTACAGTGATGACTGTATCGGCACCGCCTCTTGCTCCCCAGAGGAGCTTAAACAGTTCATCCACTTCACCAACACCTTCCACCCCAACCTCAAGTTCATCTGGGCCATCTCCAACACATCTCTCACCTTCCTGGACCTCTCAGTCTCCATCTCAGGCAACCAGCTTGTAACTGATGTCCATTTCAAGCCCACCGACTCCCACAGCTACCTAGAATACACCTCCTCCCACCCCACCCTCCTGCAAAAATTCTATCCCCTATTCCCAATTCCTCCGCCTCCGCCGCATCTGCTCCCAGGATGAGGCATTCCACTCCCGCACATCCCAGATATCCAAATTCTTCAAGGACCACAACTTTCCCCCCACAGTGGTCAAGAACACCCTTGACCACGTCTCCCGCATTTCCCGCAACACATCCCTCACACCCTGCCCCCGCTACAACCACCCAAATCGGATCCCCCTCGTTCTCATACACCACTCCACCAACCTCCGGATACAATGCATCATCCTCCGACACTTCCGCCTACAATCCGACTCTGCCACCCAAGGCATTTTTCCATCCCCACCCTTGTCTGCTTTCCAGAGAGACCACACTCTCCGTGACTCCCTTGTTTGCTCCACACTGCCCTCCAACCCCACCACGCCCGGCACCTTCCCCTGCAACCGCAGGAAATGCTACACACGTCCCCATGCCTCCTCCCTCACCCCCATCCCAGGCCCCAAGATGACATTCCATATTAAGCAGAGGTTCACCTGCACATCTGCCAATGTGGTGTACTGTATCCATTGTACCCGGTGTGGCTTCCCTACACTGGGGAAACCAAGCAGAGGCTTGGGGACCGCTTTGCAGAACACCTCCGCTCAGTTTGCAATAAACAACTGCACCTCCCAGTCGGGAACCATTTCAACTCCCCCTCCCATTCTTTAGATGACATGTCCATCATGTGCCTCCTGCAGTGCCACAATGATGCCACCCGAAGGTTGCAGGAACAGCAACTCATATTCCGCTTGGGAACCCTGCAGCCCAATGGTATCAATGTGTACTTCACCAGCTTCAAAATCTCCCCTTCCCCCAGTGCATCCCAAATCCAGCACAGTTCGTCCCCTTGCCCCACCGTATTCCAAAACCAGCCCAGTTCTTCCCCTCCCCCCACTGCATCATACAACCAGCCCAGTTTGTCCCCTCCCCCCACTGCATCACACAGCCAGCCCAGCACTTTCCCGCCGCCCCCCCCCCCACCCACTGCATTCCAAAACCAGCCCAGCCTGTCTCTGTTTCCCTAACCTGTTCTTCCTCTCTGATTGAGGGACTAGGCCCAAAACGTCAGCTTTTGTGGTCCTGAGATGCTGCTTGGACTGCTGTGTTCATCCAGCTCCACACTTTATTATCTTGGATTCTCCAGCATCTGCAGTTCCCATTATCTCAGACACTATAACTGGCTTTGTTGTTAGAAAATGCAGCAAGTTGAGTATGTGAGCTACAGGGCATCCCAGCAGAAGTAAACACCATCAGCTGTCTGACTGAGCTCGGTGGACACTGCTTGATTGTGGACAACTGTAGAGCCTCAGGCCTGGCATATCTTGAGCAGGGTGACTGTAAGTCAAATACCCAAAACAAAACCAAGCCTCTGTCAAAAGACTGATATGTTTTACTGGATCTAGCTGGCGCGCCACTGAAGTTGCTGTAGGTATGCGGGCTCGAGACACCTAAGGACTCCTGCAAGGCTCGACCTGAGTAAGAGAACCCACAGGCCATTATCCAGGAGAGTACACACTCTGGAAAGCCCACCTACTTGTCTCCAGGAAAAGTTAAATTGCTTAGCAATATCTAAATCAGACATAATGGAAATGAATGTGAGGCTGGATGAACACAGCAGGCCCAGCAGCATCTCAGGAGCACAAAAGCTGACGTTTCGGGCCTAGACCCTTCATCAGAGCTCTCCAATGAAGGGTCTAGGCCCGAAACATCAGCTTTTGTGCTCCTGAGATGCTGCTGGACCTGCTGTGTTCATCCAGCCTCACATTTTATTATCTTGGATTCTCCAGCATCTGCAGTTCCATTATCACTAATGGAAATGAATGTCTGTTTAAACGGTCACCTGGTTTTCATGGAGGTCAATACTGGTGCAGCTGTATCAGTGGCTACAGAACGTGTATTAATAAAGTTCGGCCTGGATTCCGACCCTTAAGTTTACGCAAAGCCTCTGCCAGACTGACAACATATGCCAGGGAACCATTGTAGATTAAGCATACAACTTAACTTAGCAGCACGGCAGCCCAGTGTTTAACACTGCTGTCTCATAGCATCAAGGACTCGGGTTCAATTCCACCCTCAGGCGACAGTCTGTGTGGAGTTTGCACATTCTCCCCGCATCTGCGTAGGTTTCCTCCGAGTGCTCCAGCTTCCACCCACAGTCCAAAGATGTGCAGGCTAGGTGAATTGGCCATGCTAAATTGCCCGTAGGGGCCAGGGGAGTGGGGAATACTCTGAGGGTCTGTATGGACTAGTTGGTCTGAAGGTCCTGTTTCCATAGTGTATGAATTCCATGAACTTCCGTTATGGTCTCCCATGAGAAAGAAATCATGCACTTACCATGAATTGTAGTGAAAGGTTTGGGATCCAAACTAATTGGGGCAGATTTTTTTGGGAAAGATCTACCTTGATTAGCTCAACATTTTTAAAACAATTACCTGGGTCTTTCCCACGTACACATTTGTTTCCATTTCAGATGTTCCAGGGTTTTGTCTGGGCTGGGGAGTTTCACTTATGAAGGGAAATTAAACGGACTGGAATCGCTTTCCTTGGAGAAGAGGAGACTGAGAGGGGACATGATTGAAATGTAAAAACAATGAGGGCATAGACTGGTGGAGGGATCAATGACCACAGCCATAGATTGAAGGGAAGGGACAGAGGGTTCATAGGAGATGTTATTAAAAGTTTTTCCGCTCATAGAGTACTGGGATCTGGAACTCACTGCCTGCTGGGGTGGTCGAGGTAGAAACCCTCATTACATTGAAGAAGCATTTTTATGAACAACTGAGATGCCAAAACTATGGGCCATCTGCTGCATTTAGGACAGATAGGTAGTTGTTTTTTGATTGGTAGGGAATCTTTGGGTCTAAAGCCCTTATTTTCAACTCAATGACTGAGCTGTGATGTATTTTGTAGCTGGTGTGGTCATTCCTCGTACTTATTTTATCAGTCTTGTTATCTTCTTTCTCATGGTTTTTGAATTTTAGTTTTAATCCTCACTGGAACTCGCTCATCCATGCAAATCGATCACAGTTGTTCATTAATTATTGCCTTTCCCTCTTTTTAGCCCAGTATCAATTGGAACCAACAGAGACAGCATGTCTGTTTAAAAAAAAATGACTAGCCGACATTTGGATGGTGAAAATGACAGCAGGTCAGTGGGGATGCTCACGATCAATTCAATTGGACTCAACAATCTGAATTTCTCTCTGTTAAAATATAGAGCAATGGTAAATTAAGGAATTGAGGGATGGCATAAAGTTAGTAGAATTGTCTTTTTTTTCAAAGGAACACCAAAAAGAAGGTGGGAAAGAATTTTGTGTGTTGTGTCAACATCCACACCAAGAAAATTATCAATAAATAGTGAAGAATGTGATGATGTTGTCAATGAAACAAAGGAAGTGTCAGGGATGTCAAGCTATTGATTTGAGCCTGAACTTAAAGAGGATCAGTGAGAGAGTCAGCCTACCAAATACCTCACAGAAAAGAAGATTTACTCTGGTAAAAATCCTCTCAAAAATATGATAACCAAAGCAACAGCAACAAACCAATTCTTGATTTTTTTTTTATTCCATAGGGCTCCAGAGCTTGGGTGATAGCAACACTTACATCTGAAACAAAGCATTGGAGAACAATGTAGATATGTGACCGAACTTTCCAATGTCACTTTATTCAGTATTTTATCACGCTTGAGGCACAGCGGCAGTGTCCCTGTCTCTGAGCTGGGGCACCTGAGTTTGAGTTTTGTCAGCTCCAGAGGTGTGTCATAATGTTCCTGGACCTAGTGATTAAAAATTCTGAGGGAAATCATTCAACATTCTCTGTGATTTGAGGGAATAAGGCACATGCAAAAGCCTGAAGTTAAGTGCAAGTTTGTATAAGTATCTTATCAGAAAATTGATGGTGTCAGTCCATAAGAAACAAACTCACTAAAGTTTGAAACATTTCTGTTAACAGAGACAGTCACTGTGTAGTTGTAAAGGTTACGTTTCCTTTTTATTCGTTCATGGATTCTGAGGCTAGTTTTTGACCTGGTGACAGTGAAGACACCAGTGATATGTCTCTCAGTCAGGAAATAAATATGGACTTTTCATATTGATTTCAAATGCAGGACCCACGTTTAACAAGTTCAGCTGCTCCTCACATTAGTTTTGTTTGTCCAATATTGCAGCCCACCGCATTTCCATGACCTGAACCCTCAGCAAAACAGAGTGAAGGGGTAGTCCGAAATGTTCAACAGTGATCAATTAAAGTAGAGGTGATCATGCAGTGAGGATGTTACTGGACGAGTCATCCAGAACCCCAGGCTAAATTTATGGAGACAGAGCTTGAAATCCCACTGTGGTCGGTGTTGAAATTTGAATTCAGTGAGAAGCTAATTAAATAGTGACGATGTATCCATCATCGGTTGCTGTAAAAACCCACTTGGTTCATTAATACACGGAAGAGCATTTGCTGTCTTTACCTGGTATAACCTGCACGAGTATAGAGTAGAAGAGTCTTTTTGCAACTACACAAGGGCGCTGGTGACACTATGCCTGCAGTACCGTGAGTAGCCTTGGTACCATTGTCTAAGATTTTATTTCATTGGAGACAGATCAAAGAGGGTTTATCAGGATGGACAGAGTGAGCAAAGATAAAACAGGTTGTGAGTCCACTCACTGGAGTTTAGAAGAATAAGAGGTTTAACAGAAATGAGAGAATCATGTAGAACTTTGAAGGGGCTTGACAGGGTAAATGTTGAGGGGATGTTTTCCCTCATAGGGAGTCTAGCACCAGAGAGCAGAGAGCATAGCTTCAGAATTAAGACTGAGATGAGGAGAAATCACTTCCCTTTGAAGTGCATTGCCACAGAGAGCTGTGGGGGCAGAGTCCTTAGGTATATTTAAGGCTGAGATAGATAGATACTTGACCAGGTGGGGAATCAGTGTCAGACAGTGGACATGCGAAGTGTGGGATCCACCATAATCCCATTGAATAGTGAACCACAATCAAGGGTCAGACAGACGACTCCTGCTCCTATTTCTTACAGTCTTTTGGTCTTATACTTGTGCCTCCAGAGCCACATCAATGTGGTTGACTCTTAACTGCCCTGTAGGCAATAAGGGCTGGATAATGGTGGCATAGCGGGTCAATGGTCAGCACTGCTGCCTCACAGTGCCAGGGACCCGCATTTGATTCCACCTTCAGGTGACTGTATCCACACATGCTTCCTATTCCTCCCACAGCCAAAAGGTGTGCAAGTTAGGTGAATTGACAATGCTAATTTGCCTGTAGTATGTCATTAACCATAGGAAATGCAAAATTTTAGAGATAGGACATAGGCTGGGTACAAGTGGGATGATCTTCAAAGGTTCTGTGTGGACTTAATGGGATGAAAGGCCTGTTTTCACACTGTAGGGGTTATATATTAATTACTAGCCTAACTAATCACTTCTGCACTCTCTGTGTGAGTTAAAAAGTCAAATCATGTTTCTATTTATTTCCAGTTTCTTCTTTACTCACAGTGAACCTCCTGAAGATTCAGATTCTGTTTTGGGAAACTGCAGTCTCTCCAAACTGCAATTCACTATCTGGTGGTCGTTCCTACAGAAGATCTCATGTTGATTTTCTGCAATGTAATATTGTATCATGTTGGCACACATAGGGTCCATTCATCAAACACTGAGATGGCAATAGAGACACTGTGTGCATCTTTTGTAATATACAAAGTCCTGGAATTGTTAGTCACAAATAATTGACCATTGTTTCCTAATAGGGAAGTTGGTTATTTCTCAAAGTTGATTTATTTGTTATACTATTGTAATATATTTTAGTCTGTTCATTAGAAGGTTAAACCTTTATCACATTTGATTGTTCAATATTTATTACCATCTTATTATTTATTACAATTTTACATTGCTGGAACGAGTGATTAAGAATTTCACTTTATGCACATCAGGACAATTGGTAAGCAATACCAATGTGAAGAAGAAACAATTCATTTTTATTGGGGGAGATTGCTGATTGGTTTGCAACTGGACACTTACATGAAGAATTGTTGCCATGGAAAATGCATCCAACTATTAAAGTCCTTGCCACCAATTAGCACTCTCCTTTCAAACAATAGACATCTTATTTCCCCATTGTATTGGTAATTCTTGTGAATTGTCCTGATGAGTGCAAACAACAAAATCATTAACTTTCTTTCAACAATGTCAAGTTCTTTATGACCAAATATCTGATTGAATTGTATGCCACACTAATATCGTGGATTGTTGTTTTATACTGAAGGAATGGAGCTTTGACATAAAGATCATCTACAAAAGCAAGCAGAGGAACTCAAAGTTACAACTGTGACTGGAAAGCAGTTTACAAAAGATTACGCATTGAATGAGAATTACATAGACTCAACAATTGTTGTTTCAATTTGTACCTATGAAATGAATGAAAAGGTTGAGGAAAAGATCATGAAAACCTACAAAGTGAATATATCAAGAAGCAACTTGCCCTTCAGCTTGATAAATTACTGGAGACAACAAAAATGACACAGATAGGTTCGGAACAACTAAGGCAATTGTCCAAGCAGGCTTTGGGAAAAGCACCTTGGTGCAGAAATTAGCCCATCAGTGGTCAGAAGACAAAGTATACCAACAGTTCGAGTTTGTCACTAAGCTCCAATTTCCATAAATTTAATACACTAATTGGCCTGTCTGACAGCCATGGTCCTGGACAATTAGCCTTTTTAGAAGATGCATTGGACATCTGGGGAAAGAACCACAAAAGATATTGTTTGTGTTTGAAGACTTAAATCAATTTCAGAAAACTATCAGTGTCAACGATGCTGGAAGGAATGTACAATATTTCTGGGGGTGCAAGATTTGGGTGATTACAAATTTTCAGAGGAGGAAGATGTAATGTTGAGAAGGGGTGCAAATCTTGGGGGCTGCCTAAAAGTGGAGGGGAGCTGTGTGCAAAATTGGAGGGGGGGGCAATGCACAATTTTGAGGGCGCAATTGGGAGGCACAAAATTGGAACAGTGGGTGTATTGTAGGATGGAGGGGAAAAGGTCCGAAGGGGGCAATTGGGAGAGAGAAAGAGAGTGAGAACCGATCTTCCTCCAGGTTGCTGATAAATGCGGCAATGCTGCTTTGGGAGGGCTTAAAGGATCAAAGCTAGGGTTGAGATTCAAGCACGACCCATACTTTCATTCTCTCTCATCTACACACACAGGCAGCAATATACGTTCACCCCTGGTCAGTCGGCATGGCAATATGATAATTACTGACAGAGCCAGTCTTAAATACCCTGTGGGTTTGTCAATCAAAATCTATTGCCTCCCAAATCCGACTTCATCCATTCAGCTCCCAGCTTTGTCTACCTGGAACAGACCTCCCCCAGGCCTGGCACACACCAAGAATTACCTTTGTGGGATCAGAGGGATGTGTGCAAGGAAGCATCAGGTTTAAGACAGGGCTGTGCCAGTCTGTTCCAGTCCTTCCCCCAGTGAATCCAGATTTGGAATACACACCGACAGTAAGATGCAGCTTCAATGCGGCAGCAGCCACAACACATGTTTAGTCCACAAATGAACACACATTTAATACACAAATGTACACACATTCAATACACAAATGAACACAAGATGTTTGCACAAATGAGCACATTTTAGAATACAACCAGACGTGAGTTTTGCACAAATGAAGACTAGATTCTTGTACAATTAGGAAAAAATTTTTGCATCAGTTTATAAAATGAAAATGAACAAGTGAAGTCAACAAGCTTAATAAGCTTAAGATTTATCCAAATGATAATTAATCCCTCATACAACTGAATGCAATTTAACATAAAACATTTATACAAATGAACATAAGTTTACAACAAAATTGAACAGAAATGTATATTAGGATTGAACATAAGATTATTAAATAAACATTCCTAGCAACAAGGGATGTAGTAAGGCAATTTCATAATTTCATTGATTCCTCATCTGCTAGTGTGGGAGTTAGTTGCTTGAAACAAATTGGATTGCAGATGTTTAAACTCAGGCAGTGTCAAGTATTGCATACACACACCAACAACAGTAATCTCCCTCTGCAGGATTCTGTGCATATCACTCTCACACACAGACATTCACAGCATGAACACTCTCTGTTGTGGACTGTAAATATTACACACAGACATATTGGACTTACTGTCCAGTTAAAACTAAAAAAAATCATAATATTTCTGAAATCAAAATCAAATTCTGGTAGCAAAAAAAACATACAACTTTTATGAAAAATAATTTGCTAGATTATGCCTGCCTTTCTTCCTTTTAAAATTATTCCAAATTCAAATAACATTTTAAGTGGTCAATTAATTTATTGCAAAATAGTCTTAGTCACCTTTTATACAAATTAAACCAAATTCTTTTGGGATCGACATGGTTCTGTGGGAGGTGAAGTTAATTCACCAAACCTATAGGAGTTATTTGACGATGTTAGATTCTGTAAATAGAGGAAAACCAGAGGAATTGACTTCCCACAAATCATGTGGTATGGCTGCATATTAAAGGCTATTATTGAGAAAAAGAAAGACTTGTGTGTATCAAAATGATCATGGATGGAAAGCTACCAGGATAACAGGAACCAGATAATAGTCACAAATATCTGCTTCTCAACTGTTTTCAATTTACATGAATCATTGGGAGCAGAATAAGTCCATATTAAATCTGGTGAGGGGAACGAAGGTAAGGTATGGTGAGTATATGAAGAGGCTGAAATTGAAAGCAGATCGGCTAAGTGAATGGGTGAAGATTTTACAGATGGCGTTTAATGTTGGAAAAATGAAATTGTTCATTTCAGAAGATTCTTCAAAAGAAGCATAATGTCTAAATGGAGAGAGACTTAAGAGCTTTGAGAAACTAGGGGATCTTGGTGTCGTGGTCCATGGAGTGCAAATCATGAGAATGCAGGCACAGCAAGTAAGGAGTAAAATTAATAAATTGTTGCCATTAACCTCAATAGGAATTAAATACAAAAGCATTAGGTAATGCACCATGTATGCAATGCATTGTTGAGGCAACATCTGGTATATACCGTCAGTCTTCATATTTAAAGAAAGATGTAAATGTATTGACAACAGTTCAGAAAATGTTTACACGAATAATGCCTGGCACAGGGAATATATAAGGAAAGGCTGGGCAGGCTGTCCTTGCACGTGGTAGAGTTTTGAACAATAAGAGGTGATTTGTACAAACCAAAGAAGCGGTCTGGATCGGGTAACTATGGGAAGAACTTTCCTCTTGTGGGAGGATCCAGATCAGGGATCATTAATTCTTTTAACGACCGAGATAGGGACAGTGTCGGTGTCCATTTCAGTGAGATATACGAAAAGCGTCATGAGCACCTTATCCACAAAACTACAATCAGCTTCACTAGGTACCACAGAAACATGTGACATCCAGGACATTGTCATAAAATGTCAATCGTTAGCAAGTGAGCGGAGACGGAGCAGAGCATAATCCCAACAGCTTTGAAACTAAAAATAAAATTCGATCAACGACAGTACTTAGAAACAAGACGGCCATTTGCTGGGATATAACCAGCACTTTGTCATTTCAGCTTCAATTTAAAATGATCTTGGGAAGAAACAACCATCCTTCCCATCACACACTCAAACTCAGACACACACAGATACTGATACACAGTCTCAGACACACACACACACACCACACACACATATATACGCACTGAGAGGCACACAAGCATACACATAGGCGCAACATGCACACACTTCCATACAGGCACACGCACGCTATGTCATCCTTATAGACTATATTTGTTTTATGCTCATCATTAATATAATTTTAGGTGGAGAATTACTTTGAGTGCGTTCATTTGTTTGAAGTACAATGAAAAATTCATATGCTGCACCCTTTGAGTCGTATTACAGGGAAGTTCATGTTCAGCTGACAGTCTTTGCACGCCAGTAGCAGCAGCAGGCATACCTGAAGATCAGGTGTCAACTTGGTGAAGCCACCAAACAGGGCTACTTGCATGCCAAAACAAACATAAGCAGCAAGTGATAGGCAGAGCTGACCAAACCCATAATCAATGGATCAGATTTAAGCTCTGCAGTCCTGAATAGTTGTAAAGAATTAAACAACTCACTGGAGGAGGAGAGTCCATAAACATCCTTATCCTCAATGATAGATGAGCCCAATACATCTGTTCAAAAGATAAAGCTGAAGATTTCTCAGCAATCTACAGATAGAAATGCCAACTGGCTGATTCTTCTTGGCCTCCTCCAGTGATTGCCAACATTACACATACCAGTCTTCAGCCAATTCGATGCACTCCACATGTTATGAAGAAATGGTTGGAGAAACTGGATACTGCAATTGTTATGGGTCCTGGCAACATTCCGGCAACAGCACATAGACTTCTGTTCCAGAACTTGTTGCTCCCCTCCCCAAGTTGTGACAACACTGGTGTCTTCCCAACAATGTGGGAAATTGCCGAAGTATGTCTTGTACACAAAAATAAGGACAAATGTAATCCAGCCAGTAACCTCCCCATCAGTCCACTGCTGATGATCAGTAAAGTGATAGAAGATGTCACCAAGCAGCACCTGCTCAGCAATAGCCTCCACAGTGATGCCCAGTTTGGGTTCCACTAGGGCTAATCAAGGCTACATTCAACAGAGTGTGGCATCAAGGAGCCCTAGAAAAACTGGAATCAATGGGTTTCGAGGGCAAACTCCCCCCCCCGGTCAGAGTCACAGCTGACACACAGGAAGATGGTTGTGGTTATTGGAGGTCAGTCATTTCAGCTTCATGGACATCTGTGCAGGAGTTCATCAGAGTACTGACTTGGGCTCAACCATCTTCGTCTGCTTCATGAATGAAATTCCCTCCATCAAAAAGGCAGAAGAGGGGATGTTCACTGCTGTTGATACAATCTTCAGCAACATTCACGACTCCTCCGATACTGAAGCAGCCCATGTTCAAGTATAACAAGATCTGGACAGGCTTGGCATACAAGTGGCAAGAAACATTCATGCCATATAAATGCCAGGCTATGGCCGTCACCAACAATCTAACCACCACCCCTTGGCATTCAACGGTATTACCCGGCTATCAACATCCGGGGTGTTATCATTGGCCAGAAACTCAACTGGAGTCACCACATAAGCAGAGTGTTTACAAAAGCAAGTCAGAAGCTACGAATACAAAGGTACGAAACTCAACACCTGACTCTTCAAAGCCTATCCACCACCTACAAGGCACAAGCCAGGAGTTTGACAGAACACTCCCCACTTGCCTAGATGAGTGCGGGCCCCAACAATGCTCAAGAATCTTCAATTGCTCTGTTTCATTACCCTTCTAGGCAACATCATCAGTGCGACCTGTAATCAAAGTGTTGGTGTTCTGCTTCGGATTTATTCGAGTCTCCAGTGAGACGGTCTTGTTTCTGCTGGTTCGTGTTCCAGTTGTTATTCACTTATCCTGGCCGTCAGTTTCCTCCCTGCTTGTCCAATATAATGCTTATTGCATTCACTGTTTAGTATTCTGCATATAATGTTGGTCTTGATTACTGTTGGTATGGGGTCTTTAGTCTTTGATTACATATACGTATACAGACTGTTGCTAAAATAACAGAGCCAAAAGCGACAAGGCCATCACACCAGAAACTCATATAAATTCCCAGGGAAGCAGAACACCAATGCTTCAATTCGAGATCGCACTGATGATGTTACCAAGAAGGGTACCGAGACATTGGCACACCACAGAACAACCCACTGCTCTCTGATGAAGGGCCGAGGCCCGAAACATCAGCTTTTGTGCTCCTGAGATGCTGCTTGGCCTGCTGTGTTCATCCAGCCCCACACTTTGTTATCTTGGATTCTCCAGCATCTGCAGTTCCCATTATCACTGCTTGAGCTAATGAACAACTGCATCCACAATCTCAGCTACAAAATTTCACTAAGGCCTTAAAAACTCAACAAGCTTGACAACATCAAGAACAAAGTAGCACACTTGATTGTCATTACATCCACAAGCGTCCACTACCTCATTCACCAATGCTCAAGCAGCAGCAGTGTGTGCTGTCTACGAGATTCCCTGCAGAAATTCAACAAAAACCGTCAGGCAGCTCCTTCCAAACCTGTGATCACTTCCAACTAGAAGGACAAGGGCAGCAGGCATAGGGGAACACCACCACCTTCAAGTTCCCCTCCAAGCCACTCACCATACTGCCTTGGAAATATATCATCATTCCCCATTGTCTCTGGGTCGAAATCCCTTAATTGTGTCTCTCGTGGCATTGTGGGTCAACTCCCAGCAGATGCATTGCAGCAGTTCAAGAAGGCAGTGCATCAGCACGTTCTCAAGGACAACGAGGGATAGGCAATAAATTCAGGCTCGCCAGTGATACCCACAGCCCACACATGAATAAACAAGAAGTATTTAAGATGTTGAGATATCAGTAATTGTAGAATTATTGCAATGTACAACATTAATGAATGTCATCAGAGACCTCAAATTTTACATGACTGCCATTTCATGTGTAAATCGGTTTTGGATATTGAAATAGTGAACTCAATCCTTTATTTCTTCTTTGGAAAGGTGAAACTCTGACTTCTTTGTTGAATCATTTATACTTGCATTTATGGGAACTGGTCACTTCAAGAAAATTGTGTAATGTTTGAATTTTATTGCCAGAACAAAGGGTTTACTCCATCCCAAGATTCCAGCTGACTATTTGGACAAATAATCGTTTCCGATCAAACGGGTATACGTCAGTTACTCCTATCTCTATCCAATCGTACTTGTGTAGTTCAGAGTGCCAACCCATGCACATAACTGCATTGTACAATCATATTCATTCATATACAAATGATTACATTATCCAGCTGAGTGTTGCTGAACAAAGAGGCCTTGGAGTGGAGTTGAAGTTGGATAGGATACTAAAGAAGGTGTTTGTCATGCTTACCTGTATTGGTCAGTGCATCGAGGAAAGGAGCTGGGGGGGTCATGTTACAGCCGTACATAACATTGATTCGACCACTTTTGGAATACTGAATGCAATTCTAGTCTCCCTCATATGGGAAGAGTGTTGTGAAACTAGAAAATGGCTCAGAAAAGATTTTCAAGGATATTGAAGGGTTCAAGGTATAGGGAGATGTTGAATAGACTGGGATTACATTCCCTGGAGTGTCGGAGACTGAGGGATGACTTTATAGAGGACCTTAAAATCATGAGGGGCATGGATAGGGTAAATAAGCAAGGTCTTTTCTCCCAGATAGAGGAGTCCAACACTAAAGGGCATTGGTTTAAGATGAGAAGAGAATGATATTAAAGGTACCTAAGGGGCAGCTTTTTCGCGCAGAGGGTGGTGGGTGTATGAAATGAGCTGCCTGCCAGAGGAAGTGGTGGAGGCTTGTATGATTGTAACATTTAAAAGGCATCTGGATGAATATGAATAGGAAGTGTTTAGAGGGGTATAGGCTAAATCTTGGCAAATGGGACTACATTTGTATTGGATTTTTGGTCGGCATGGATGAGTTGGACAGTAGGGCCTATATCTCTACACGCTGTGATTGCCTCTCCAAGCTGCTGGAGGTAGTTTCTCATTATCAGTAAAAGCTGGCCATAACATTCTTTCAATCCGTCCTATAGCCTGCAGTATCTGTATTCCCTGACAGGCGATAAATTTAGTTGTTTGAAATGAGCTTGTGGTTTCAAGGCCAGTGTTAGCTCAAGGCACTGAGGTTATAGGTTTTCGTGTCCCTGGGAGAAGTGGAAACTATGTATGGCGCCACCACGGACCAGGGCACATGAAAATAGCCACCAGATGACATACTTGTTAAACATGTGCAAGGGGAATGAATGGCGAAGGCAATTGCAGGAACAGACAAGAGCCTTGAGGGACCAGCAGACCCATTATTAATATAGTAAATCCAATTTGCATTTTTTGGTTCACCTGCACAGCAGCGGCATTTCACAGGACTAAAAGTTTAAGTAAACAAAAAAATGAGCCTATCTCCGTTCATGCCGAAATATCATTACTGAGGCAGGTACAGTTCATAGTCCAGATATAATGGGAACTGCAGATGCTGGGGAATCCAAGATAACAAAGTGTGGGGCTGGATGAACACAGCAGGCCAAGCAGCATCTTAGGTGCCCAAAAGCTGACGTTTTGGGCCTAGACCCTTCATCAGAAAAGGGGGGTGGGGAGAGGATTCTGAAATAAATAGGGAGAGAGGGGGAGGCGGACTGAAGATGGATAGAGGAGAAGATAGGTGGAGAGGAGAGTATGGGTGGTGAGGTAGGGAGGGGATAGGTCAGTCCGGGGAGGACGGACAGGTCAAGGGGGCAGGATGAGGTTAGTAGGTAGGAAATTAAGGTGTGTCTTGAGGTGGGAGGGGGGCATAAGTGAGAGGAAGAACATATTAGGGAGGTGAAGACGGGCTGGGCTGGTTTTTGGATGTGGGGGGAGGGAGATTTTGAAGCTTGTGAAATCCACATAGATACCGTTGGGCTGCAGGGTTCCCAAGTGGAATATGAGTTGCTGTTCCTGCAACTTTCGGGTGGCATCATTGTGGCACTGCAGAGGCCCATGATGGACATGTCATCTAAAGAATGGGAGGGGGAGTGGAAATGGTTTGCGACTGGGAGGTACAGTTGTTTATTGTGAACCAAGCGGAGGTGTTCTGCAAAGTGGTCCCCAAGACTCCGCTTGGTTTCCCCAAAGTAAAGGAAGCCACACCATGTACAGCGGACGCAGTATACCACATTGGCGGATATGCAGGTGAATATCTGCTTGATTGGCAAGCCATCTTGGGGCCTGGGACAGGGGTGAGGGAGGTGGTGAAGGGGCAGGTGTAGCACTTCATGCCATTGCAGGGGAAAGTGCCGGGTGTGGTGGGGTTGGAGGGGAGTGTGGAGCGGACAAGGGAGTCATGGAGAGAGTGGTCTCTCCAGAAGGCAGACAGGGGTGGGATAGGAAGAATGTCTTTAGTGGTGGGGTTGGATTGTAGATGGCAGAAGTGTCGGTGGATGGTGTGTTGTATCCGGAGGTTGGTGGGGTGGTATGTGAGGACTAGGGGGATTCTCTTTTGGCGGTTATTGTGAAGGCGGGGTGTGAGGGATGAGGTGCCGCAAATGCGGGAGACACAGTCGAGGGCCTTCTCGACCACTGCGGAGGGGGAAATTGCGGCCCTTGAAGAACGAGGACATCTGGGATGTGCGGGAGTGAAATGCCTCATCCTGGGAGCAGATGCGGCGGAGGTGAAGGAATTGGAAATAGGGGATGGAATTTTTGCAGGAAGGGGGTTGGGAGCAGTTTGTGGTCCATTCGGCAGCCTTTTACCAGAGTCTACTTCACTTCTCTCCACAGTTAGTGTGCTCTAGTGGAGGCTCAGCAGTGTTGGTGCTGCTGAGGGCTTGGGTTCAAGCATCTCCTGAAAATTTCAATTAAAATGGCACTGGCAACGTGTCCTCTTTTCGTTTCTGATCTGGAGACTGCAGAGGGCATTGTCTCTTCTCTCCAGGGGCTTGACTGCGATGTTGCAATCTTCTTCTGACCTCACTTCAATAACGCAAACCTGGTTATGCAATGTCAAGGCCCCTGTGGAAAATCCGCACGACATAAAGTGGAGAGCACAGGGAGATCTCTCCTTGTGCAATTGGATTAAGCAAGATTGCCAGCTGGACGAAACTAGTTAGCTCACATGGAAAAGTTTGAAACTCTTTACATCACCGTGAAAATATATTACGTTATCCTCGCTGTTGTTGGTGTTCCTGGTAAGTGCCGTCAACTCACTCCATTCTGCAAATCCCGGCGAGCGCTGTCCTGTGAAAGTATATAAATCTGATCCAATTATGGCAGGCAAAGCTGCTGTATCAATTTCAAAGCTTAAAAACAGGGGTGACAGATGCCGCTCATCAACGTTAGAAAGGGTAATGAATGGGGCAAAGCCACCTAACATTAAATTCAATTAGAGGTCAGCCGTAGATGTATTGGGCAGACTGGAAAAGTACACATTCAAAGTGAAGGTTTTGACATTGTAGCTATTCCT